>NC_041054.1:4121678-4421678 GCF_900634775.1 Gouania willdenowi
TCATATTTATTCACGACAATTGCTTTTAAACAACACTGCAGCCTTTCCTACTTAAAACATTTATTACCTACTTAAATGTTGTATTTGAGTGGTAAAAACAACAGTTTTACAAGATCCAAGCATTCTGATTAAGAGCTAAAAAAAATCCAACCGTTAAGTGAATAATTCTACTTTCAAACTGTTTATACCTCTGTTGATGAGGCGTCTACGTATAAGGCGTCAATGGGTTGATCAAGGAAGCAAAGCCTGATAATTTATTGGTCGATTATATCGGCGGAATGGACAATGTCTGATACTTATATTATCGGTATCGGCCGATATATATCGTGCATCATAAAAACAGGTAGAACAAATGACAAAATCCATACCTGCAAATAAGACCTTGGTCTGTCAATGAAGGATACGCATGTCCGCTGTAAGTAAGTTTAAAGGTTTTTAGGAGATGTGATGTAAAAGTGGATTTATGGATGGATGGATGGATGGATGGATGGCTGGGAACCGTTGGGGTAAGAAGCATGTAGTACGTGTTGATCATTTACAGTTATATTTACCGTGGTAAGAGGATCGCAGGAAAGTTGCGCATAAACTTTGCAATTTACCGGACAAACAAACTAATGGTATCATTAGATAATAACCACTGTGCCTCTGAAATATACATTCAACGTTAAAAACTCCCCCCCTTTTTTTTTTTTTTATAATCAGGGAGATTAAAATCTCCATCATGATCATAAATCCTACATATCGTGTTATTGTTATACTTCCTTACTCCACCCATTTGGCTCAGGATAACTCTGGTAATTCAGTTAAACTGATGAATGAACACTTAAATCTTTAAACGCTACACAGAATGATGCAAGACACAAATTAGGATTAAGTCAAGAATACTGTTTTCATTTGTTAAGGTTTCATTCATTCTGACAATTTTTTTTTAAGAAATTGACTTTGATCCCCTGCCTGACATGTTTCGATACATCAAAGCAATCAACATGATTGAGAAAAGTTGGCTGAATAAATGAAACCTTAACGCATTATTTCAAAAAAAGAAGACAAAATTAACTTGTTGCTGGAATTAATACTGTTTTACTTTGTTGAATTTATGTTGAATTCTCCGAATGTGTCTAAATGATCTTTTTATTGTAATAAATTAAACCAGGAGTACAAAAGTAGGTTAACTGATACAGGGATTATTAAAGGGATACAATTTATTTCAATAATGGGATCTTTGGCCTTCAGAGGTTTGAGAAACATTGATATAGATATTAGGGCTGGGCGATATATCGAGTTTTCTATTTTGGTGATAGAGAAAATTACAATATTGCCAATATCGATATATATTGTACCTTATTTTGTATTAAAACACTTATTTTAGGAGTCACTGCTTTCTCTACTTCTTAAAACAGCATGAAAAGCACAGTTAGATGATCAATGAGTGTGTCCTAGTCCTAACCCAGATCTATCACTAAACAAGCCACACTACAGAACTCACTCACACGTGCTGTCCCTTGGAGGAGAAAAAGCCCAAAGTGATACATATTGTGCAGCTGTTTGTTCACAAATGTGTCTGTGTACAAATTTAACCCTGATTTTTCTTTCTGGTCAGACTTCATTTGAATTAAAATGATCATGATTGATTTTGTATATCGCCATCTTCAGAAAAAAAAAAAATATTGTGATATGAGTTCTAGTCTATATTGCCCAGCCCTAATTTATATTTAGTAACAAACTGATTTAAATGTCAAAATGTGATCATAATAATCATTTAAATTAAAACACACACACAAATTGAATGCTGAGGTTTTGCACAGATTTTCCACATGAATCCGAATGAATAATTGTAATCGGATCATAGACAGAACTAGAAGACGATATTAATGACCTTGTTAGGATCCCCAACAGTCTCATATGTGAGGTATCTGTCATGCTTTGCCCCCTCCTGACTCAGATCACAGCTCTGTGGGACATTTCCACAGAGCTGCTGGATCGGATCAATCCTTTTAGAACAAATCGGATTGACTGCAGGGTGTTGGGAGGGAATAAACAGGATGCAGACTTTACTGTAACAAAAGCATGTCAGTGGCAGCTGAAGGGAAGAAAAAAAAACAGCTTGATTGATGATGACCTCATGACAGTTACTCACTCTTGTCTGATATTGTCAGCTTCTCCTCCAAATGACGACCGAGCTCCTTATAATCCATCGTTTCCAGTCTTCCCAGTTGCGCTCATTCCCTCATAGACGTCCCAGTTCAGGAGATGAAACTCCCGGTACAGAACGACAGGAAAAAAAATCCTTTAAAAAAAAAAAAACACACAAAAAAAAAAACACGCCCTTTGGACGACCGAGCGGAGACACTCAACCAAAACACAAAAAAGTGCAGAAAAATGAAAACGAGGATGAAACAGGATCCGACTGGGAACACTGGGAGGTGCTGGTAAAACTGGGATTTGGGATAAAAACGCCTGTAGGGAGAGTCCAGTGAACCCAGTGTGCTGTTGGAGGTCTTTACTGGGAAACCTACAGTAATTGCAAACCTCAGAGTTGAAGTGAGTCAAGTTACAGCGCACATGGAAAGCGCGGATCACAGCCTTCAAAATAAAAGCAGCCGGCTTCAGTTTAAACAAAACCAATTCATGTCTGCGTTGATTCTGTAAAGGACAAACTCAAAGAGGAAGAAAAATATGTTCAAAACAAAAGCCCAACACAAAAATTTAAATGTAAAAAACAAAAAAAAAGGAGTTATTTAGTTTTGTATTTTTAATTATTATTCATGGGGTGTTTTTATACACCATATGATCACATATATGGCCACTATCAGACATTATATAATTCAAATTATCATTATTTATCTTTATTTATGAATCAGAAGTACTTCAATATTCTCAAGGGAATTTACTTTTGGCTCCAAGTACAAATTATAACAAGATGAAAGGAAACACTAAACAAAAAATACATGCAAGATTAAAAGTTAAAAGAATGAAGGTATAAAGTAAACATAAAGACCAATACAATAACTATTTTAACACAAGAATAAGGATTAGTTAATAGATAATCAATAAGTACTTGCATTACACCAATCGGGGTACTGTACTCGCACTTATTCTAGAAAAGATGGTTTTGAAACACAACTACTTTAATTTCATCAAACACAAACAAGATGACATATTTATTCTACTCATTGCAGTAGATATACCAATGCAGTATAGAAGGCCTTTATATTAATAAAAAGAAACAGACGAAACAAAGACATATCATTACAGTGGGAATTTCGATTATATTTCTTTTTAATACTAGTAAAATACATTTGCACTCCTTATTATATATATTATATTATTATATATTCAGGGTCCAAACACGAAAATAGGCTTTAACAAACTTGTTGCCCAATAATTTATTTTGAAAGATCGTTTTTTTTTTAAGTTGAAATAATTGCTTTATTGGACGACTAGAATGCAATTAAATAATTATCCGACGTGTTGACTTGTCCAAAGCTTGTTAAAGCGGTGAAGAAATATGGCTTTTACTTTGAAGGCAGACATGTTTTTTCCACCGGCTGCAGTCCTGCCAGCACGAGGGTTTGACGTCATCGATCTCGGTGAAAAACCGCATGTCGTCCGGCCGGACTGTACCAACGCTTTCACAAAGACGATTCCAAATCATTTCACCTTGAATACATTACAACATACGTTAAAAGGTTGACGTAAAGAATTTTATTCACCTTTAGGGTTTTTTTTTTTTTTTTAGGTTTGAAGCGCAAAATGTGACATTTTTTAGTACAATTACAACAAAACCAGAATGGTTTGATCCAGCAGATGATGTCCAGCAGCTGAAATAAGTCTGAAATGTCACAGAAAATCAAGAATAACTATGTCATTACGGTTTTAATGCGTCCCCTCATTTATTTATATGGTTAATTATATGCCGTGCAATTAATATTCATATCAAAGTTCAATTTGTGGTGTTTTGTAATCATTGTCAAGCCTCTTTATTGTCATTTTGTGCTTGTCTTTTTCTTTTATTTTCTTCTTTTGTGTGTGTGTGTGTGTGTGTGTGTGTGTGTGTGTGTGTGTGTGTGTGTGTGTGTGTGTGTGTGTGTGTGTGTGTGTCTTGGGTCATTTTGTGTATTCTCAGCAGAGTGCTTGGCTTCAGAGGAGAGTCATTCATTTTTTAAAAGCAGCACTTTATAAATAATCTGATCAGATTTGCAGCCGAGGAGCTTCTCTGACCATCTAAATTAGAAATGTTCGTTAATTATTAATAAGGTCATCACCATATTTCACATTCATCTGCAGGACATGGATAAAAATGTTTTCAAAAACATAAATATTCCAGTTATGTGCACTGTATGTAGTTGTACTCCTCTCCATGCTAAAATGATAGAAGAACCAAAGTACAGCATATGAGCATTAAACGAGAATGAAATATCCAATAGATGGAAAAACCCAGTACTTATTTATAGACTAACACCACAAGGTGAAGATTTAAGATCATTTAGTTAGCACATGTCTTAATTTATCTAAATACTAAATCCGCATAATGAAACTAAACAACCAAATGTTTGAAGTTATTGAATCTTGTAATCTGTTCTAAACTTTGTACAGTACAGATGACAAACCTGATCCAAACCAGAGACTGACAAAGTAATGCATTTTGTTTTGCAAATAAGAAACATACCTGTCAAAACAAATACACCGTAGTTAAAAAAAACAAAACAAAAACAAATACAGCATGTTTTAGAAATATAAAGAAATATTTATTTAATTACAAAAAATAACCTTTGATTACCAAAATAAGGACCCTAAAAAAAAATTCTAGAAAAGCTAAAAACTGTCATATTACTTTTTAACTTCATTTTCCACCTTGCAGATCCACACTCAAATGGCGTTTGATTCACACACAAATCCCAGTAATCTTTCTAAGAAATGTCCTGTTTCAAAAACAAATTGCATTAGTAATAATATAGTTAATATTTTTTGTGTGTTAGGGAGGCTTTGACAGTTTTTAACTTTATACGGATTGTATTTGACAAAAAAACAGATTTTATTGCATCTGAGAATATAAAACTTTTCAAAACAGATGAAGGCAGAAGATCCAAACATGGTCACTGATGACGGAGACCTCCACCCACACTAACATCATCACCAGGTTACTCTTGTGAAGTCAGCAAAGCTTCAGCCTTTCAGAAACCTCCTCAGGAAACGTAAATACACCTGGCGAGAGCGCGCAAATCTAAGGATTAAGAAGTTTTCATCAGGGATGATTGATGATTCACTGTCTGCCTGCTTCCTCAGCAAAGATCCTCCAAAATCTGTCATCCTGAGACCATCTCCGAGAGACTTCGTGTCCACACTTGCCCACACCTCAGGTTCAGAGAGCCTCCCAGAAACCCACAAAGGCATGTTGTTCATTGCCCCTACTGCACCCTGCCACGAAAAGCATGACAGAAAACTCCCTCCCACCACAAAAGGCCTGCAGTTGCACTTAAACACTTGTGTCTGACACTCCCTGTGCAACAAAGCAGAGGCAGAGACCATCTCTCTGTGTACGAGACGAGTTGTAAAATGCTTTTATCACTGGAGAAACCACGGAGCACACAGTGGTTGGGTTATACAGGACGAGTACTCATATTTAGAGACAAGCTGCTGAAGTCAGAGTCTGAATATAACTACAGCTGCTGCACAGAGAGAGTCGACCATGAATGCAGTTGGTGTTATCAACCGCACTACCGCAAAAAAAAAAAAAAAGAAATCTTCAGTCATTTTTTATGTGAGCGCATGACTTTGAAGTGAGGGATATTTAGGGACATTACACTTAGCTTCATATAAAGCTAGCCACATACTCCTCGGTGCACACACACATAGATTACTGACACAGGCTAGAACTGTGGGAGGTGGGGCCCAGTGAAGGAGGAGCAACGTAGCAGATAAAAGCCGGGGGAAGACAATGCATCTTAATCTTTGTCGTCTGGACCTGGTGGGGGGAATGATGTCACTGGGCTAGTAAAGATAATATCTCACTGACTCATAAATTGTATCTGTAATAAATGGTGTTAAATCAATTCCTTGACTTCATTAAAAGTATAAGATTATAAATGTGTGTCCTTCTCCATCATTAAAGAACCAGGCGGGTTTCAGCTCTGGTCAGCAGTGTAGATCCTCTAGGGACTGGACCAAAGCACATGTAAAGAATATAACATAAACAGAAGTTTGGAGCTCGTGTCTTTGGGGAAAATCAATTCTTTCTTTATATGATGAGATTATTCTTAAATTTAATAAAAGGCTTTGATCCAAAAGGTTGGAAATCCTCAAGAAGCAAATCAACTACTTGCGTATCTTGGTATTTTAAATGTAACTTAATGGTCATATATGTATGTCTACAGTGATGTATACAACATTATGATAAAAAAAAAAAACACACTTTAAGAAGATAAGACAGGAAAAAGTTATGAAAATGTTTCCAGTTATGACATAATAAACACCAAAGTAAAGATTGTGTATATTGTGCACAAAAGTAGATTAGTTTTGTAGCTACTTGGTGACTATCTAAATCAGGGCCGTCCAATTTGGGGCCCGAGGGCCGAAGTTGGCAGGTAAGCAATTAGTTTTGTCCCGCTGCCCGAATTTGAAATTGTTCTTTTTGTTTTTTGTATGTAATAAATTAAAGTGATTATTTTCATTCTTTTGTTTGCTTTTATTTAGAACAGTGGGGTATGACATCCATATATCGACAAAAAAACAGTGATCACCAACATCTTTATATATAAAATAAAAATCTACATATGGGCAGGGTATGTTGTGTCCCATTTTGTTGAATTTATATTGCACTAAATGTCTTTGAAGATGTTTAGATGTGTCAAAATTCTATGCCATGAAACACAATGAAGAAAAATGTTCTTCAATTTCAAACTACTTGAAGTGTTTATTTTGCACAGTTAAGTTATTGGCATATTTAATTTCATGCACTGCAACATGAATGCTTAGGTATGACATCCACATATCGACAAAAATAGTGATCACCAACATCCTTATACAAATATAAATTAAGGTACAGAAACAGAGAAAAATGATACTGTGTAATTTTGAAATGGACAGTATTCAAAATATACAATTAACTGTAGAAACAGAATTGCAATTCAAAGCAAACAGTAATGGTACCATCACTGAGCACAACATAAATGCGTCATGACTCCTGTCATCTCCCCCTCACCCCCTAACACACACACACCATGCGGCCACATTAGATGCTCCAATACGGCCGAACTTGGCCCTCGGGCCTTGAGTTTGACACTGTTCCCTTGCATACAGTAAACATCTCGTGTATAAACTTATAAAGGAAGTGACCAAATGTTGCACAATTGGAACTTAATTTATTTCCCACAAAGGCATCTGTATAAAATAAAAGGTTTGTCAAAAATATACAATTAGGTTTTTAATAAAACAACACCAATGAATTCAATTCAAAATAAAAAAAAAAATTAAAAAAAAAAAAATTCTCAGGCTCTGATGTGATGCATTTCATTGTTGTCTGGTCACAAATGCCCGTTGATCATTTTAAAACAAAACAATAATAACTTAGTAACAGTTGTGTGTAGAAATGTAACTAATTACTTTTTTTGAAATGACCAAGTAACATAGGTGATTTAGTACTTGTAATCCGTTACATTCACTATGTCTGAAACTACAGAGATGGATCCAAACACAGAGAGAACTGCGACCTCTAGTGGAACTGAGATGTATCGCGGTGTGGTGGAATCACTGGCAGCTATTGAGAGCATTAGGCACCAAATAAAACATCGTAAGAAGTTTTTGGGAAACGAATGTGCTTTACAAGCCCAGGATGAAGAACAGTGTGACAGTATCCAGCATGAGAAGACGTAGAAGCTGACTTCAGAGAACAAAGATGGAGGAAAAATGACAAAGCTGGAAATTGAGAATCAGAGTCTCAGCAAAAAATTGTTCCATCTCCGGGAACAGTTGGAAGGTGCAAAAACTAGCCTGTTGCAACTAAAGGATAATGTTTTAATCCAACAGCACAAATCACTTGTAGCTCAGATAGAGGAAATGGAAAGTCACATGTGTGAAAAGGATTTGGAGAGTCAAAGTCTTAAGGACAAACTGAGTGATCTTCAGACTGTAATGAAGGAACAAACCAATGTTCCCTCGGGTGAACCAGTGGAGCTACAGACTGGGACCAGTACTAGCTCTGCTGATGGGGAGCAGACAAGAGGCTGTTGGGGACAAACTGTACTTTCACGCCGTGTTGGCATCACAGCAGCTTTTACAGCAGCTTCAACACTAGCATTAGCATACATGGTGGTAAAAGGACGTCCCAGTTTACTTTTCTCAGGCAACATATTTTAAACTGTCATGCCATTAAAGTTTTGTCCAATTTTTTCTAAATCCGTCTCTCACTCGGCCAGCAGGGTATGAACCATGTGAGGGGCCCTCAGGAGCTCTAGTCACCAATGAGCTCCTTAAGAAAGGCAGTTGAAATATGTCAGGAGATAAAATGTGCATGTTCTCCCCATGCTGTGTGGGCTTCCTCTGGCTTACTCCCACGATCCAAAAAAGTGACTGTTAGGTTGATTGGAGTTTCTAAATTAGTGTGATAGGTTTGTGTCTGTGTGTTGCCCTGTGATGGAATGGAGCTCTGTCCAGGGTGTGCCCCTGCCTAATGCCCATTGAGAGCTGAAGATAGGCACCAGCAGACCCCTGTGACCCTGAAAACAGGAAGCATCCAATCCGACCCATGGGAGAAATTAAAAATTACAAAAATAAATACAAAAAAACATCGATCATTGCGTAAATTAAACTCAACACTCCTGGTGCTTATATCACATGATTGCAGTCATTTTTAGTGTTAAACTGTTGAAAAAACTCAAAATTCTTACACAATTTTTAAAATACATGATATTTCTCTTAATTAAATACAAATTGGTCACAAAATCGAGGAAATTTCAAGTGAAGTTCTTGTTGGGACTGATATCTGTCACTTTTTGCTAGAATATTGTCGGTTTCTTACATAGGTTGTGAGTTTTGTATACGTAGAAGTGCAAACTAGAGCACATTAATGTTGAAATTACTTGTTTTCCAGCATAAAATCTGTCGCCCACTTGAGATCAAACTTATCTGTATTTGGCCCCTGAACTACAAATAATGTGACACCCCTGCTCTACGTTATTTCCTCACAAAAAAGACTGATTAGTGTTGAATTGCTGTTAACAATGTGCTCTCCCTGCCATGTGACAGAAGGACTGACTGATGTGCACATTTGTCCTCTAGTTTAAACAAAACTCAACCCTCCCCTCGTGCCAGCTCAGTCACATTTCTCACATACAGAGTCCCACCCGTCTGCCCTGCAGCAGTTGGCACACTGGTGTCATCTGGAGCTCAGCTGTTAGCACAGCGTTCCTCTGACTGGACCAGCAGCTGCTGCACCACTGAGCCAACGCTTACTCAGATATCGACTCAGCATCAGGAAGTCCGAGTGAAGATGAAACTAATTCCTTTCATCACACAAGTCATGAACACTGACCTGTAACACATTAGGGGGGGAAATGTGTTTGTGTGTTTGCTGTGGTTCACACAGGGAGCCAAACTCTGGAGTCGTTGTAAAAGAAGGACTGCTTTTTCAAGATCTGCGGATCGTAAAAACCTGCGAAGAGACAAAAATAGACGTTGTTATAAAACCTGAAAGCATATATTTATCATTCTCAACTTTTGACAGTAGAGTGATCACATTTGTGTTTATTTTAATGACTGCCCTGTACAGTGTTCTTGGGTGTTCTGAAAGGCGCTTTTAAATAAAATGTATTATTATTATGATTATTGGTGAGACATTTTCAATGTTTTATGGAAAATAAACATTGTACATTTCCTTGATTTAAATAAAAAGTGTCTATTTGTACGGTTGCCGTACGGGCAACCCCCGGTGCTATTGGTAGGGTTGGGGTTAGGTTAAGCATTAGAGTTAGGTTATAACCCTATATAGCAACAATTTTTAGGGTTAGGGTTATAGATAGGGTTAGGTTTATGGTTAGGCTTAGTCTTAGTCACGTGACTTAAACTGGCCAATGAGGGGAGTGGTTTACGGATAAAATGTTGGTATATTGATACGGCAACCGTACGGATAGCCACTGCCTTTTAAATATTAGGGCCTTGATTATAATCACATTCTAAACAAAAACAAGCTCCAAACTAAATTAGCTTTAGTTAAAACACGTTACACTTTAAATATTGCTCAACACACCGTAGTTTCTCAAATAAACACCTTAAACCTATAAAAAAATAAATGTTTGAGACCTTTATAACATCTGAGTAAAAATGTGTGTTAATTCTCTTTTTTTTATTTAAAAAAGATACTTGGTCACGTGGTATTATTCCTAGTAAAATGAATGTATTTTTTAGCATGTCGTTATATTTTAAATATTAATTTACAATCAAAATTTTAAATACATTTTTTTTTTGCTTCAAACTTCTAAAAGAGTTGTTTCTGAGAATTTTCAAAGGTTTAGGCAATACAAGGGTAGTGTTATCCCGAAATCAATGAAGCAATAAAGAAATAGAAATTACTTTCCCATGTCGAATAGTCAGCAGTTTTCTCCCTTTTTTAAAAAAATTAAAAACCCACAAAGTCATGGTCGTCTGTAGACGTCTGCTGAGCTTCTGTGTAGGTCAGAGTTTTTTAACCTTAGGGTCGTGAAACCATGTGGGGTCGCCTAAAATATCTAGTCATAATAAAATAAAAATAAATACTCATTATTATTATTTTTCAAATTAAAACACCACACACAATCACAAACAGTTGTATTTCTATAATTTCACTTACTTCAATATAAATCTAGTTAAAATAAAAAGTAATACAAAAATATCTGAGCTGGTGCATAGTGTCACTTTGTGCACTAATTCTGGCTACTATGTATGTGTAACAGTATAGCAAAAAATTATAGCCTCTGGAGGTCGCCAGAAATTTGTGATATAAAAATGGGGTCATGACAAAAAAAAAGGGTTGGAAACCACTGCTTTAAGTTGTTACCTGGACCTGGATTCACATCAGTCTGGAGGCTTCTATGTATCCTCTCAGTTCTGGATGCAAATGCAGCGGTGGGCAACGGATGGTTCGAGGGCCGGATGTTGTTCCTTATGTCATACTGACCAGGACCTGGTAAGGGGGGGTCCTTAGGAATGATCACAGGAGGAGCTGATACCGCCAAAAAGTATCTCCTCCTTCAAACACAGAAAACACTTTAGACTATCTAAAAGAAATATATGCTTACAACTACAACACTGAAAACTATCTGTAGTGTCTACACACGGGTGGATGGCCCTCTTTAGGGGTTCAGGTCCCTGATAGGGAGTGTAGGCTCCAGGGCCGGGCACATAGTTGTTAGCTAGAGCTGGGATTCTCTTTGTTTTTGATTTAAAGGGTGACATGATGGCCTTACTGCTGTGCTGGATGACTGTGTCTTTCACGTCATAGTGTCCTGCAAAAGATTTGAAAGCGTTTCTATTTAAATGTGCGAACCTCAATAGAACGCTGCATTTAAATTGAAAAAAAAAGTGTCTAATTTAATTTTACCTGGCGATGGAGTGTCTTTGTTCAAAGACATGGTGAGGCGTCTGGTTTTTGAGAGAAAAGCTGATGTACCAGCTGCAGAAAAGGCTTTCTCCTTATTTTCATAAAGAACCTGTGAAGGTGGAAGCCAAACATGGTAATAAACAGTACAGTAGACACACAGATCATAGCACTGTGTAGTCATGCTGTACATCGTATTGATTCGGAGCTGGAGTTTTATGCTTGGGACCGTCCATCTGCACAGCCACAGGTAACCTGAACAACCTGGAGGACCCTGTGTTGAAGTCACACTTGGTTATTAAAGAGCTCTGCAGGTTGTAAGCATTTGGTCCTGGAGAGATGCTCTGAGGTCTTCTCGTGACCTGAAAACAACATTAGGACATTTGAATTTAGCACTTTAATCAAATGAAGACGAGTGTGAAGGATATCAATGGTCCAATAATGTTGATACTGTAACCAGTAGATGGCAGAACCCTAATCTTGTCCTACTCAGGTTTTCCTCCTAGAGTCCTAAAACATGGTGTATGGCTCTGACCATAGTGTGAGTTGTCGATTAACACAGACATCAAAACTATTTTAAAACTATTTTAGTGCGATTTATGTACACCGGTAGTTCTAGATCAGCATACGCCACAGCTTAGTTATAACCTAAAGTCATTGTTGCTAATTCGGTGTTACCGAACACATTATTATTACATTCAATGCTATAGCAATAAAAAGTTATACTCTAGGTTTACAGTTTGCCTACAAAGTCTACTTGGAAATATTGTATTTGGGGGTGGCCTGGTGCTCCCTGGCCCCCGCTCCATCTGCTGGCCTGGCTGCATCTGCGGGCCCAGGGCAGTTCCTGGGTTTGCGGTAGCGGTTTTTGCACATATACTGGTCTACGATGCACTGCAACGCCTTGGGATGTGGGATAAAATTCATACTGGGCTTAACTTTAGACATGTTAATCCCAAATACCTGCTTTAGGTATTACCACTCACTCATTCCCCCTGTCCACAACCACCACCTTTAAAATAAAAAATAAATAAAAATAAAATAAAATAAATCAATCATTCATTCATTCATTCATTGCGTGACCTTGGCTGGAACAAAACCTGTGGTGCCTTTCTTGGAAAACGATGGACTGTTGACTTCAGCAGTGATTATACAGTCATAGGAACCCGGCCCTGGGTTTTCATTCTGAAACAAAACAACAACACTGTCTCTTTGTAGTACAGAAGCTTATTGCATTCACGGAAGGAAAAAAGTTTCGTTTTTTTCCGAATTGATGAGATAAAAAAAAAAAAGGTAAATTAAAAAATCCCTGTTTTTCTGTTTTTATTGGAAATGTTTTTTGGTTTTTCTGAGATAAAATAATAAAAATAAGTAAAAATTCTGTTGTTTTTCCGTTGTTATTTTTTAAATATTCAGCTGAATTTTGCCTGAACAAATTAAAAATGATCTCATCAATTCAGAAAAAAACAAAAATATTTCCCATAAAATGAATCTCAACTCTGAAAAAAATAAAAATATTTCCCATAAAAAATTATCCCATCAATTCAGGAAAACCAAAACATATTTGCTATGAAAAAAAAATTCAAAAAATGATCTCATCAGCTCAGGAAAAAAACAACAAAAAAATATTTCCCATAGAAATGATCGCATCAATTCAGAAAAACTCAACTTTTTCCTCAGTGACAGCAATAAGCTTCCCTACTTATGATGATATTTTTATCTTTACAATATTGAAGTAAAATACCTGACAGACTGCAGAGAAAAATCTCTTTGCTTGGGATGAAAAGCCTTTCTTTTCCGGGTTTGTCACCACCACAGTTTGGTACTTCGACGGTATCGAAGGTGAAGAAGATGGAAAAGTATCTGCTTTTTGGGTTGAAAAGACAACAAAAAAAAACATAATTCAGAAATGTTTTAGAAAAAAAATATTACCATTTACATTAAAACTCACATTTATTTAACCCTCGGTACATAATGCTCACTGTTCAACTAAAAGCTTGTCTGAGCTGTAGACGTTAGCTCGGTTGTCATGACAACGCATGAGAACACAAGCAATGTACGTGTTCTCGCGAGGTTTGGGCGCCCTCTGCTGGTATCGGCTAACATTAGCTTCTCCTGTAGCTTTGTGTGTGAGAGAACCGTCCGACATGGCGATGCACGCAAAGGCCGCTCCGCCGCAGATCCCGGACACACGCCGGGAACTATCTGAGCTGGTGAAGCGGAAACAGGAGCTAGCAGTGAGTCCACAGAACTTTGAATAAAAACCCCGAGCTTTATTTTCCAACCCCGTTTTAATAATAAATCCCGAGTGGGCGGCTTCTAGCATAGGTCGCGCTAATTGCTATGCTAACCAGTGGATCCCGCGTATTTAGCCAGAGCTGACATAAAGCCGTTTAAAGTTAACACCTCCGATTACCTTTGTGTTTAGAAGTTGTAGTTGAACATTTTTTAAAAAGTCTTTACTGGGACGATCGTTTAAATACATTAACGGACTTGATATCTTAAAATTAGCAGCCATAGCTCAGTTATCGCGATAAGTCAGACTCCAGGTAGAGGTTTTTCCTTTTTACCAGTATGCAGCATGAATACAAGAACATAAAATATCACAATACAGGTAAATAACATTAAATGTTAACATTAAAATGTGGCTATCTTAAATGTAAAATGTGTTTGTTTATCAGGGGTATGAGCGCCAGTGTTGTTTGATTTAGTTTAGTATTTTTTTTATGGATTTAAGAGTTTAAGGTAGTAACATTTGCATTTTATCTCAAATAATTAAATAATTTTAATTATGAATAATACAAAATTCCTCGAGCGTGCCTTGATAAACCTTTATTTGACACAATCCTTGTCTTTATCGTTATCACAAGCTATAATTTTATTTGGTGATAACGTAAATGTAACAATCATGTACAATATATGTTCTCTCCGATAGCACAGATGTTTACTCTATTTGTTGACAGGTTTTAAGAGCATGTAGTAGTCTTTTTTTATTTTATTTAAATCTTTCCGTTGTCATATTGTCACAGGAGACGCTGGTGAATTTAGAAAGACAGATCTATGCCTTTGAAGGCAGCTACCTAGAAGACACGCAAATGTATGGAAACATCATCAGAGGATGGGATCGGTACCTCACCAACCAAAAGTAAGTATTGCATTCACAACATATACATTTCTTAATTATGCATAGAGTTTTATCATAACCTTTGTTTTTTAATCCAACAGAAACTCCAACAGTAAGACAGATAGAAGAAATAGAAAATTCAAGGAGGCCGAGCGTCTATTCAGCAAGTCTTCTGTCACGTCGGTTGCAGTAAGTTTGCACTTTTTTTGTTTTTTGGTTCATGGTAATCTGTAATAAATGTTTCGTTTTTTCGTCTGTGTTTGTAACAGGCAGTAAATGCTCTTGGTGGGATACCGGATCATATGAATGAAAAACGTGAGTATCAACGATCATCTGGGAAGTAGGGATGGGCGATATAGACTTAAAAAAAAAATGATCCCGATAATTTCTGGTATTTATCACGATAACGATAAACATCACAATAAATAAATAAAACAATTCCCAACTTAAAGTATAAACAGACTCCTTACAAACACAAATACATATGAACACATCAACACTAGACACATTCAAAAAGGCTACAATAGCTGCTCATGAGCTGATATATTATGGAATATATTGCTGCATGTGGATCACTCTATTAGTGTTATTGTATGTAATTCATTTATTTCCTCACTTAAAATGAAATTGTTTTCTTTAAAAAAAAAAAAAAAAAGCAAGTGTTTTTAGTGCTGCTGAATCTTGTTTTATTTATCTCATGAGTTACATAAAGTTATGATTAATAAATAACTCTCTGATTTCCTATAATTAAACCAGATCAAGCTGATGATTTAATCATTCCGTATATTTATGTGTAATAATCTCAATAGTTACATTAGTCTAATGGGACCAGCTTTGTCTGTGAACACATGAAATATAATTAAAAAATATTGCGTTTTACAAGTTGGGACAAATGAATAGTGACATTAGTATTTGTGCTAGAATTTATTTTACACAACGTGTGACATGTTTAGCTTTTATCCTTCCATACAAGTGTTAAATCTGATCATAAACAAATCGGTGGCTCTGTGTTTTTTTTACTTGGTCTGTTCCTTATATGGAGTGGTTAGCGTTAGCTCTTAGCACTGTCTATGTGTTGGTGTGTTAGCATAGTTAGCTTTAGTTGAGCTTCCAGTTCATAAGTGTTGCTGGGACAAATGGTCCGTGGCCCTCGCTAATTTCCGACATGGGCATTTATCGTTTCTATCGTGGGATTACGTATTCTTACCGGTGAGAATGTTTTTGCCGATATATTGTGAACGACGATATATCGCACATTCTTACTGGGAAGATGCTTCTCTGTACCTATCTCACTGTTTGTTTGTTTGACCTGTTGTTCAGGCGAGGCTGGCAGTGGCACGGAAAGCGACACTTCTCCCGACCTTCAGAACCAGGAGAACGAGCCCAGCCAGGAGGACACAGAGGACATGGACTCGGCGCTGCAGGACCTGAAGCCTCAGAAAGCAGCCTCCTCTTCCTCCTCCAGCAGCAACCACGGAGCCCACAAGAAAAGGAAGAACAAAAACAGACACAGGTAGAAAATCAAGGATTTCAATGTGGAAAAACTCCTGCTTTTGTGACGTGCTGCTTTGTGGTTAGAATTTCCTGAAATTTCTGCTTTTTTGGCCTGGGGTGAAACAAAATGTACTCTAATATAATAAATACATAACGAATAATGTCAAATAACAACTAGAAATTAAACGTCCTAAAATTGTATCAAACAGAGCTAATAGTCAACTACTGTTGTTGATTTTCTTTTTAACACAGAGCTTGAGGGCTCAGCCTACGGTTATACATGAACACAATTTAACACTATATTTATTTACTACTTCACACTTAAAGTGTGTGTCATTTTGCTCACGAGTTCAAGCCTTAGTCACTATAGATCACGTGTCAAATTCAAGGCCCGAGGGCCAAACCTGGCCCTTTAGAGCATTCAATTAGGCCCGCAGCAGAAAGCAAAAACGTCGGAGAAACCACGAATCTTTGTGTAAATTACAAACTAATTCAGTTGTAAATATCTCAGCTAGATATCTCTAGCTCACATTTTCCCCACCTCTATATCATATTCTGGCAGCCTTTTTTTTTTTTTATCTCAAATTGTTAAAATAACTTTCAATTATTCCAAAATCCACAAGTTGTTCCACAAAATCTCCTCAAATTACATAAAAATTGGCCACAAAATTGAAAAATAAAGTGAAAATGAAGATTCTGTCACTTATTGCTTTGATATTATCAGCGTTGTACATATTTCAGATTCAGAATACTTTATTTTTATTATTTCATAATGTATTTATACGTAGAAGTGCAAACTAGAGCACAATAGTGATTCAATTACTCATTTCCCCCCATTTAACATAAACTGCTCTGTATTTGGCCCCTGAACTAAAATGAGTTTGACACCCCTGCTGTAGGTTGAACCCTTGCTTTCTAGTGTTTGTTGTGTACAGTGGGGGCTCATCATGGCCCAGGTTGGTGAACTAACAGCTGCTGCTCTCTTCCTCCCTCTTCAATGCTGCCCCCCCTCTCTCTCAGTCCTTCTGCCATGTTTGATTATGACTTTGAGTAAGTCTGAATTTAAATTCCTGCTGCTGTACAGTGGTGTCTGACACCCTGCCTGCTGCCAACTCCATCCACTTTCTCTACTTCCTGCTTCAGTTGAATAGTTTGATTTAAAGTTGCTTGTTTTTTTTTTTGCTCACACTTGCATGTCTGTCATGTCTTGTTCATCGACATCTAGCTTCTTTATGAGCTTCTTTTGGTTTTCTTTGCCTGCCAATTAACATTATCATTTCTCATTTTTCTGTAGAGAATGATTTGCAGCCTGCTTGCTCAGTGCATCGTCAAATAAAAAAGAACTTGTGATAAAATCACATTTCACTGTTTTTGTAATAAGATTGTTTTGTTTTTTCTATAAGGTTTTCCCACAGCACACAGTAGTGACTACTTTTTTCCTCTCCTGATAAAATGCAGGATGAGTTACCAAGTAAAAGCCTAAAGCAGCACGTTGTTGTTTTTGCTTTTACAGATTTGATATGAAGGTGAACAAAAAACCAAGAGCGGTAAGTACAGTTTCTACGTTTTTACTCTTATTTATTTATCAATTACTGCACCAACGTTTTTAGAGGCTCAGATTTTAGGTTTCAAAATTTCCCCAATTCTGCATCAGTTTACCCTTTTTCTGTTTCATCAGTTCTCCCTAATCTGCTTTTAATCTTACCAAAATTGTGCCAAACGTTCTCAATGTGATTCATTTAGTCAACTGTTGTTATTCATTTTGTATTTCTATGCTGTATTTACGCAGAGTGCATTGACGTTTGTCCGTTTGCTAAAGCTGCTACACATTAGTTAACTCGTTTTACAGTGGAAAATTGTTGTGTAAATGCGCGATATTGTCCCATAATAATTTCAGTGAAGGTTTAGTCTGTGTCATAAAGAAATTTCCATTTTAGGAGGTGAACTCTGTCACATTTTGCATGAGATTTTACATTTCAATTTCTTTTCTTACTCGTTTACTGAAGAAAAAAATAGCTTTTAAATGCGTGGTATTGTCCCAAATCATGCATATGAAGGTATATTCCATCATGTCATATTGCAATTTCTGCAATAAATAATAATAAAACTATTTCCATTTCAGGAAGTGAATTCATTTTTTTAGTCCATTTTCTGTGATCATACAAATTCAGAGCATCAACATTTTGTTTTTGTACTAATCATGTAACCATGAAATGTTATATTATCTTAATTCCATTTTCAAATACAATATAGATTAAAGTTAAATAGTAAGGTGTCAGTGTACTAGAAATAAAACTATAGATTGGGAGTAAAACAGACGAGAATGTATATTTTTTATTTGTTGCCTTCTTGTTTCATTTTTGCATTTATTTTTAATTGCATTTAATTAAATTTTAATTAATTTAATTAATTAAATTTGAATTAAATTAATTTAAATAAAATTGCTCATGTCTGAAATAAACATTACATAACATGTAATAAATTATAATTGCAAAAGCTAAAAACAGGTTTTGTTTAATTGCCTAATAACTGGAAAAATCCACTCATGGGAGAAAGTTTCACATTTAAGATGCAGAAAGATTCAAATTCAATTAATTAATTACAATTTACCTTTTTCTTTGTTTGTTTGCAGGATTATTCAGCTTAAGGAGACGATCGGAAAGCCCTGGACACACACACATATTGGACACGTGTATGGAAACACCCTATTTTTTTGTGAACTTTGTGATTCGTTACGTATCAGTTGTCATTTCTGCCTGTACCTTGTGTGTTTGGCCTGAAACATTCCCCATGACACAAATGTCATGGTTCATGAATATTTTCTGCATCTGCCAGTTACCAACAAACACGGTGTGGAACGTTAGCGTTAGCCTCTGCTAACACAAAACACCTTGTATAGTGTTAAAAGTGATATTTATTGTGTGTCTTTTTTCTTTTTTTTTATTCCTAGTGTAAGAAATTTTTTAAATGTCTCATATTTGTATTGTAGCCCCTGAACGCCCCATACTCTTTTGACATTGTTTTTGCAAAAAAAAGAAAAATAAATCACAGATATTGGAATATGTTTATGTTTTTTGTGCGTGTTTGTGTAACTGAAGACTGTGTTTTATGTCAGTCATCAAGATTGTGGTCAGCTGTGAAATGTCTGTAAATGACTTGTCCATATTAAGTATTTACTGTCAGTCTAAAGTAGTTATTATTTCAAACAGATCATTTATAATCCCACATTCTAATGTCCACATAAAAGAAGTCAAGCTATTTAAAGAATATTTTACCTAGTTTAAGGGTTTATAAATGTCATCCCAGTTCAGACATGGGCAACCTTCAGTCTAATTTTATGTGGTCCCCAAAGTAAATGTACAAAATGACAGAAAAATACAAAAAACAAGAGCAAGAATACATAAAAAAAAAAAAAAATACGAAGAATTACAACATTGCAGGAAAATACAGAAAAAGACAAGATAAACAGAAAATACTCCAAAAACACACAACATTAGAGAAAAAGACAAGAAAAAAATGAAACAATTACTGTGTACTAACAAACAAGCAAAACGACAACAGAAATACACAAAAAATACTCCAAAAAAATGACACATACACAATATTATACCGAAATGCACGAAAGACACACAAAATTGTTTCCTGTGTTAATGCTCAGATGGCTCATTATTCTAAATGCTGACATGAATGTTGATCAAACAAACATTTTTTCGGCCCTGCTGTGATAAACTAGGACAAAGGTCTGCAACTTAACAGCTTGTTTTATCAATTTACCACTAGAGGGAGCAAAAGCACAGGTTTTCAATTCTATATACACTGTATTATGTTACACATACATTTTCTGGATTTGTCCAAATGCTACACAGATTTCTTACAGCTGAATGGAAACCCTTCAATGGTTTCCAATGGTTCTCTAACTGAGTATCAGCCTAAAGTGCCTTGCTATGTGACTCTCATTTCAATGTTTTATGAATCCAGTCCAAATGGCCTTCAGAGAATATGGATGGTTTGGAAACGATTGTCCTGAGGAAACTGATCTGCTGACAAATGCACACGATGGAGAGTCTGACAGGAATGACTCCATTCCTGGAAAACATTCCTGGGCCTAATCCGCCGCATCACCACAGACTCATTTTATTCAAACTTTAACTCTGAAATTAGAAAAGGACTAAACGGTAAAAAGGGACGTCCACTAAATTAGCTAGAATACACTTTATAGCAACTCACTTTAGTTTTTTGCAACAAAACACAGACAACTAGAAAAGCACTCGGAGAGCGCAGACCTCCGCCAAGTAAGTCAGCATAATGTGCTAATAAATGGTAGGTAATAACAGTACTATACGCTGATAGATATTTACAAATTCTACACATTACAATTAGGGCTGGGCAAATTATCAAGATTCAATGTAAATCAAGTTTTCTGTTTTGGCGATACAGAAAATTACACTGTCATTTCTAACAATATCTGTTCATTTTCTAGCTTGTTTTGTATTAAAATACTCATTTTAGGAGTTGTTATTTTCACGACTTCTCAGAATAGCATGAAAAGCGCAGTTAAATAAACTGCAGAACTCACGCACACGTGCTGTCCTTTACAGGAGAAAAAGCACATATTGTGCAGCTGTTTATTTATACATGTGCCCGTGCAGCTGTATGCATCAGAAAATCTAACCCAGAAATTTCTTTAAGACTTTATAGATTTAAAAATAAACATATATCTATCGTAAATCGCCATTTTGAGAAAAATATTGAGCCCTAATTTACAATACAGTGTGTGTGTTAGTGGTAGGAGGGAAGGGATATAGAGGAAAATATAATAAAAACAATCATGAGTAAATAAGTGCATGAAGGAGAAAAAGATAAATAACATTAATAATAGATAAATACATAAAGAGAGAAGGAAATGTGTATATATTCAGAAATAAATACGATAATGTCGATAAAGGGAAAAAAAACAGAAAATACTAAGAAATAAGAAGAAAAAATTGCATAAAAATGTCAGTAAATAAAAATTTCAACCTGAAACCCAAACAAACTGAGGGGGACAGGTCTGTACCCGGCGGACACAAGGGGGCTCATTTTGTATATTTTCTTAATTTTTTAATGTTTTTATTGGTCATTTTATGGTTTTTTTTGCATCAGTTTGGGGGCCACACAAAATTTGGCCAAGACCTGCATGTGGCCCTCAAAGTCCTCTCGCATTTCCTTTGATATTAATAATAATAACAATGTATGAATCCAAGCCATTATTATAATAATAATAATAATAATTCATATAGCGCTTTTTTTAAGGATACTCAAAGCACATACAGAAACCATTATTCATTCACAGCAGTCATACTAGTGGTGGTAAGCTACAATGTAGCCACAGCTGCCCTGGGGGAATACTAACAGAAATGTGGCTGCCATTTCGCACCAACCACCAACATTCATGCACAATTCATTCTCATTCACACGAGGCCATGTGCGTCAAGTGCCTTGCCCAAGGATACAACTGCAATAAGTTGGATGGAGTGGGATTCAAACCCCCAACCTTTTGGTTAATGGGATCACTGACCCATGGTCCCTCCCCATTATGACTAACACGTTTCAATATATTTTACTTAATTACTGGTAATTGTATGTTTTATAAGTTAAATTCCTGGTCCACAGGCCTGTAAATAGTTGATTGTTTCCATATTTCATGCCTTGGCAGACGTTGTTTGTCTGAGGTGAAGAAAATGCCTCTTCTTTACCTGCGCTGGTGACTCATGACTCATGATTGATACCTGGGCTTTAGCACTAGCTGCTTTATGGACATACTTTGCATTTTTCACCCAGCAGTGTCATTTTCTCTGGCCCTGCAGCTTCTCAACATATGGGACGTGCAGAGTCGGGCCTCGGATGGTGACTCAGACCACAAGTTACGTCCAAAAACTCTCAGCGTCTCGTAACGCAGTCTGGCAGGAAAAGTTGCTCTTCATTCCACACACAACACATTCCACATGTTCAACCGTGGAGAGCGAGTCACGAAGCACAAATGTGTCATAAATGTTTTTGCTTCTCGACATCAATGGAAGATTCATTTCCGGTCACATTTGGGAATGATCTGAATGAACTAAATATGTTGAACCTACGATGACGTAATTCAACGTAAAACACGACTAATAAAAGTCAAATTTGGGGATATTTTAGCTCAATGTTTTTAATTGCAGATATATGATTACTAAACTGGAAATGTATAAATTGCTCTATTAAAAGCCGTTTAGTGCTTAACTCTGCTGATGCGTTTCTGCAGGAACTTTTCCAGATATGAATGAATCACGTTGCCGTCACTACTCTAACCCTGTGCTTTAGATCAGGATTACCCAGCATGCATTGCTCTTGTCTGCTCCTGTTCTATGGTCAGTGTTAGAAAGGAAAACTCACTTTGGTTTGGTTGAAGTTAACTGTTAAAGTCACGTTACATTAAGTGTGTGACTGTACGCAAAGGTTCACGCCCATCAATAATCAGCGTTTATTTACAGTCTTTTAAGGCTGTGCAATGAATCAAAATTTGTTGACAATTTTGATTATTACACTGAACAATTACAAAAAAATAACATAATGGAGAAAAAATAACATTTTTTTTCTTCTATTTTTATTTATTTATTTTATTTGCAAAATAATACCAGTTTCTACGATTTAGGATATCTACAAAAAATAAAAAGAGAAAAAACAAAACAGAACATACTTGAATAATATTTTAATTAATACTTTGCACCTTTTTATTTATTTGCATTATAATTATATATATATATATATATATATATATATAATATTTTTGGTGCTTTGTGCAAAAGTGAACATACTTGATTTTAGTGTTTGAAGATATTTATTATGTTGAAATTAAATATTTTACATTGTTTTGTACAAAAGTTTTGGTTGACAAATAATAGTTTGACTAATCGTGATTTCAATTATGACTAAAATTATCGTGATTATCATTTTATTCTATAATCGAGCAGCCCTACTTTCTTTATGTTGTTTCTTTTTTTGTCTCCAATTTGAAGCAGATGTTTGTAGTTATTTTCGTAACAAGACCAACTTTATTAGTGACACGTGCTGCACACAAAGCCACAGTTATTCACCATTTTACAGGGAATGTGACCAACCTTTAATAAAACACCAGTTATTTCGGGTTTTAACCTAAAGCTTAACTTTATTCATCTATTTATTAGTAATCAGTCATTCCATTTTCTATAATGCTCAACATGTGGCTCTTTGTCTTCATTTTTAATTAATATTCCACCAGAAAACTAGTGACAGACCAAAATATCGGCCAGCCGATATTTTTTCGGCCCATTTTTGCGTTTTTTACGTGTATCAGCATCGGCAGATGGGCTGCTGCGTTCGCCGATCCGCATTATTTACAGCGAGCAGAAATATGTTTTACTTGTTTACTTTACTTGTTCTACATCGCCTGTTTTTAATAATTGTTAAATATTTTTTTACCTGTTGTCGTTCTACCTCACCTTTGTTCATTTCAATAAATGTTGCTTTTTAAAACATTTTGTCGTCATCATTGTGTAATTTTTATGATATAAGATGAGGGAGCAAAAGTAGTATCGGCTCAAGAAAATCGGCAATACGTATCGGTCATCGGCTCAGGCTGATGGAAAAAAAAAAATCGGTATCAACCCTAAAAAAATCTTATCAGTTTATCCAAAAACAGAAAACATTAAAAGAAGGAAACTTTACCTATTTACCTTTGACACTTTTTTCAGACTTTAGCTCTTTTTGCCAATAAATATCGCTTTTTCCCTATTTTTCTTTACATTTTTGCAAGTTCTTTTGGACATTTATCAAATTTTTATTCTTCTTTTGCCACATTTTGCCTATTTCAGCTACTCGTTGCCATTACGTACCACCTGGTTCCTCATTGTTTGTCCATTTATTTGACTCTTGACTGCTTTTGGTCCATTTTAGTCACTTTTCACTCTTTTCTTGCCACGTTTTTGCCAGTTTTGGCCCAGTTTTTACCACCTGTTACCATGTCTGCTGCACTTCAACACACACGCACAAGCAGCAGTGCACAAAGCGCGCACACACACACAAGCAGCAGTGCACAAAGCGCGCGCACACACACACACACACACACAAGCAGCAGTGCACAAAGCGCACACACACACACACACACACAAGCAGCAGTGCACAAAGCGCACACACACACACACACACACAAGCAGCAGTGCACAAAGCGCGCGCGCACACACACACACACACACACACACACAAGCAGCAGTGCACAAAGCGCGCGCACACACACACTCACCAACGGCTGAAGGCGCGCCAGAGTCGTGGTGTCACGTGTTCATTTGTCGCGAGAATAAACAGCCGTGAAGTGTGCGCGCGCACTGTGTGTGTCTACTATGGAAAGCCAACGAGGTCAAAAACACGTGAAATACACGTAAAGTACGCAAAAAAATTGACGTGTGTTTAACGTGTATTTTACGAGTTAAATTCACGTGTTTTTCACCTAGTAAAAGTATTGAAGTTGCTCCCTTACTATAAAAACAAAAAAAGTACATGCTACTAAATGTACTTAAGTTAAAAAAAAAAGAAAGGTAAAGAGTAAAACAAATGTCCCTTTAATTAAAACAAGGTTTTTAAACCACATTTTATTTTATTTTTTAAAAAACTTGTAGAAACTGGGACACGGAAACAAGTTAAATCTGTTACCTATGAACACCTGGAGAATTTAGTAATACAATTTGTAAATAAAATGTTTCAAGAAAAAATAAATAAATAAATTCAAACGCTCAATAAAACCCAGAGCAGCTTTGAGTTTAACATTTAAAAAAAAACTTGAAAACATCACTCATAAAACGGGGACCTGCCCAACAGAAAAAACCTCAAACTACCAACATTTTGTGTGTTTTTACGTTGTGACGTCATCTTCAAAGGTCTTAAAAGTAAAAAGCTCATTTTTGAAATGTAAGGTACAGATATTTGGTTAAAAAAGTAAGAAGTAAAAATAAAAAGTCGCCAAAAAAAAAAAAAAAAAATGACTCAAGTAAAGTAAAAAAAACCTGTAATCTGATTACATGTTTTTTAATGTACTGTATTGGATAACAGTTAAATATTTTGTATCCATATTACGTAACACCGTAAACAATAAAACAGTCTATTTATTTATATTTATATAATAGCTAAACTAAGATACAAGGGAATGTTTGCTGAAGGTTTGAGGAGTTCTGACGTCATGGAAGGCTTGTTTCTCTTCAATGTTTAGTCTGTTTCTCTGATGTAGAGAATCTCAAACTTTTGTCTAAAAAATTTATGATTATGCAAATAAAAAAAAAAAAAAAAAAAAAGGTAATTCCATCTATTCACACTTATAAAAATAGCTTGTAGTCATTTGGTACATTGTTTTATCAAAAGTCATTTCATTTGTGGGATTTTTCTTTAATCATGAGCTTTTTTTTTTTATTAATTTCAAGTCTGTGGTTTGAACTCTTATGAATAAAGGAATGTACAACACTGAATTCCTCAGGTTTAAAGTGCTTCATCGTTTAGAAAAATGTGAACTCTTTTGGTTCACGTCTTGTTTTTGTAACGGTGTCAGTGACGTCGAGTCCAGAAGCGATTCCAGCTGAGAACCACAACTCTAATGCTGTCTGATTGCTTGCACAGCTTGGACCGAGTCTGTCCAGAGCTCACAGCTGGATGATGTGAAATGTTGACAAATTGGCCAAGTAGCTGTGCTCCCTCTCCTCCTCCTGATCCTCCTGAGACCAAACAAGCCAGTCCCGACATCCCTCAATACAGGGTCACACATATTTCAGGAAGAGTCATGGGAACAGCTCAAAGGAATAACAGCCGCTCATGGCCTTTTGATTTTTCATCAAGTTGTTCATGGGATAAGTTTTTGAAATGATCAGGAGCTTTGAATATTATATAAATGAAATACGTATCAGCTTTGACAATCTTTTAATTCCCTTCGTAGTTGAACGCAGTAACGTGTAGCCTATTTGTGTCCTTGTCATTAAGACATTAACCAAAATATTGATAGAAATGCTACTTTCTCAACTTTCTGAAGCTATTAAAAACGCATGGAATAAATTAATATATTAAAACTGAGTTATCCAAACTAAATTGCCAGAGTTAGATGTAAAAAACATGCAAAATAAGAGCAAATTTAATCCCTGATTTTTAATCCTTTGATCTGATACAGACACCAGCCTGGCACCGCCTTCTACAAACACAATCAGAGCCGATCAGTACAGAACGTCTGAACCCTGATCCAAATCTTTGGGATATTAGCTTAGGGCAAATGTGTCAAACTCAAGGCCCGGGGGCCAAATCCGGCCATTTAATGCATCCAATTCGTAGGAGAAAGTAGAAATGACTGAGAAAACATGATTTATTGTGTAAATTACCAAATAATCCAGTTATAGATATCTCAAATTCACTAATTTAGTGAAACTCTACAATATTTTATTTTTTCCTTTGTTTATATCACATGAATGCAGTCATTTTTTATTACAAATTGAGGAAAAAACTCTAAAATCTTGCAATTTTTTTTTACAAAAAATTCCACAAAATGTCTCTAAATCACACAAAAACTGCACAAAATCAATAATTTATGAAGTGATGATCCGGCAGGGACTGATATTAAATACTAGGGCACAATGATGTTAAAATTGCTCTTACACCTTAAAATTTGTGGCCCACTTTAGATCAAACTGGTCCATATTTGACCCCAGGCTTAGGGTTTGTATAAGAACATTGACTGTTGGGATTAAGAGAACAAAAGGTTGTGCCTTATTACAGAGTGAGAGTACATCATCTATTTTATAACATTTTATTGTATTCTTACAACACAAAGTGACACTGCAATGAAACTTTGTTTCTTTTTTCACGCGTGCAACACAAGTTCTTTTTATTTTTTTCACGCTGCTGGACACGAATTTGTGTTTCGATCGGAAGTAATTTTGTGCAATTACAAATACAATTAATCAGGAAATTTTAATCCAATTTAAATGCATCACTTTGCAATCCCTTCCAAGCACCTCAGCACAAATATCGTGTCATGCAGAACAGAAACATTTCGCGTTGCCACGTGTAAAAAATGACATTTACAAGTCAATTTTGTGACAGTTCCACAAACCCTGTGAGACTGGGCTGATTCTTATCAGGATAAACATGTAATGCATTTACAAAATAATGCTCGACAATTCAATACAGTAATACATATATATGTTTGGCTTTATTTATTTAGTTATTTTAATACAGTTCTCGCAAACTGTTGGCACAACCGTACAATAGCACAATTGTCTAAGTCCTGTTTTAAGTTTCAGGTTTGTATTCCAGCAGTGTAAAGAGAGACGAGTGATACAGTTATGGAAATGTGGCCAAAATATGACAATGATACCTTTGCTATGACGTTAATAATGTCTTTGTTATTAAATACTGATACTCTTGGGATTGTGTTGTTGGGTTATTTGCTGCAGTGTGGGTGCACAAAGCTGAGGTTTAGGTTTAGGTTTAAGTGTCTTCTTGCCCGTCAGTCTTCGCTGTTGCAATCGGTGCACAGGATTTGATCTCGGTCAGGGAAGAATCCGGAGCCCACCAGCGACACGGAGCACCGCGAGCACTTAAAACATGGCTGGTGCCACTGGCGTTCCTCAAAGGAAATGTATTTCCCATCTCCAAACCCTGCAGCACAAAACACACATGTAGTACTTCAGAAACGTGCAAAGGGGGGAAAAAGTGCAGCAACAAAGCTTCATTGTACCTCAGCAGGAATACTGAATGATGTCAGAGTGACATCAGGTTTGGCTTTAACAGCAGAGCGTTGCTAGAAACGCGTTTGGAGAATGTGTTTGTGGGTTATTTGAGTACAGCTGTGGTCAGGAGGTTTATTTAGTTTCCAACGTTGTTTCAAAATGTTTTTCTGCCTTCATAAATGTTACGTTTAACACCTGCTCTGCATCACGCAACAGTGTTTCTCAAATGGGGGTACATGTACCCCTAAGGCCACACAATGGCACTTGAGAGAGAGATAGTGGAAAATTAACAAATGAAAGCATTAAAAATGTAGGGTTTTGTGTTGTTTGTTTTTCAGTTAGAAATGACAATCATAATAATGATGATGAAAATGATCTTGATTCAAACATGAACTGAACAGTATAGAAATCAATCTATTCAGGAGGCACTACACACAGTTTCTTTCCACTTATTTACAAAATGAGATTCTTTAAAATATGTGTTATTACACGTTTTTTTCCACAATAATCTGAGCAAAATGTTGTAGTGGGACAAAGGGGGTACATGAATTCAGAAATAAGAGAAAGGGGGTACTTGAGTCTAAAATGTTTGAGAACCACTGATGCAACACGGGCTGTGTTCGAAATGTTATACTACTCATACTAAGTCTGATGTCAAAATGAGTATGTAGTGCGTTCACATTAGATAGTATCAAAATATTGAGTAGGTGAGAAATACCCGGACGTATACTAAATCAGGACATTTTTTAAACTAGTCATACTCAACCACCCCATGATGCATTGCGAGCGGAACGTAAAGTCGCCCTGGGACGGGTGTCACGTACTGAGTTTACCTCCGTACGGAGATTATAACCCTAACCTAATCCAATAAACAAATAAAACACGTGTCCCTACACTTTGAAAAGCAAAAATTAATTTTCTGGTAGTGCGCATATACAATCTCAGATGTGAACTCAGTACATGACACCGGCTTCAAGCTAAAAATCAAACATTCCCATTTCAAAATAAAAGCATCTCTTCTTGTCTTCCATTAGTTTTTTAACGCTTTTGTAAATAGAGCTCTTGTTTTGAAGTTGACAGGTAGTTTTTGTCAGTAGCACAATGGAGGGTCTCCAGAAATCTCCAAAATGTCGAATTTTATGGATCCATGACCACATGTTGAGATTCTACTTGGTCATTTTCTCTCTTATAATGCTTTCAGAACTTTTGAAGGTGGAGAAAATTTAGCGTGCTTCAGGTTTTTGTCGTTGTAGGTTCGAAATGCATCTTGGGAAACTTTGAAGTATACTTCAGTGGGAAAGCTCAGCATCATTACTAATCTGTCCGACATGCGTGAGTATTGTGCTTCCTCATGTTTTCACTCAGGTGTGCCTCATCTCCTGATTGTCCTCCCTCACTACTTAAGGAGTTCTCATCAGATCCTGTCTGTCTGCCCCTGGATTCAGGCGGTTTATTGGCTTGTGGATTTGTTTTGTACTTTACTTTTTTCCTTAACAAATGGACTTTAATTTGAAAAGTCACTCCTCTCTGTCAGCTTTTTCCCCTCTGTACTTACTCCCACACATCACCACCCTGACAACTGTATGTATTTCATTGAGTTGATCAGCATTCTTTAATGGTCTGGAGTTAAAAAAGTAAAGGTTATTGCTTGTTTATAGCCGATTTAAAGTCTTAAAGTGAGAAATAATAAGTGAACAATTTACAAGCATCATCATTAGTCACTTGTAAACTATCCTTTTTCAATGACTTTTTTTTCCCAAACCAGACAGTTTAATTACATCAATTAGGTTCAGAGTGATTCAAACGTGCAGCTTTAGTGAAATGCAGCCAACAGAGTTCATGTCAAGGTGATTTAGCATTTGTTGTTACACGGATTTTAAACTGCACCCACTAAACTGACTGGACTGGTTTTACATTGACTTCCTCCTCAGACCGTTAGGGCTGGGATTGTGTAAACCTTCTCACTGACCTGTGATGGCCGTGTTGCAGCCGGCACACTTCTTGGCGTACAGGTTGCTGAAACACTTGACGCAGTATGGACTCTCGCCCTGTGAAGTGAAGGGTTGTCCCGACAGCGGCGCCTTGCATCCCGTGCACACGAAGCACTCTCTGTGCCACACCTCGTTCTTGTAGGTGACCCCTCCTTTAGTCAGAGGCTGGGGGACAGACACAGCGTCATTTAGCCATTGATCCATCTCCCTTCATCAGGATTATCAACACGATCAGAATCTTCTTTACGCAATGTTCATTTATGATCCCTAGCTCTTGTTTATGCATTTACAAGTCTGAACAGTAAAAAAAAAAAAATAGTATTACAATTTGACTTTTTAAGCTAATCGTTATTTCAAAAGCGGAAATTGTAATAATGGTTAATATATTTAGACTATTTTTTCTCACCCACTGTTGCAAATAAATGTGTCATTATTTAAAAAACGAAAACAAAGATTAGATATAATACATAAATGCCAAACAATACAGTTTGCCTGTATTGTTTGCACTGATCGAAGGGCTTTTGCAATTTCGTTGGACTTTTTGCAACGAAAAATAAAGTCCTATTCTATTCTATTCTATTCAGTAGGCTATAGGTTTTTGCGATTTCTAATGAGTGCAAATACAGTGGTAAATTACTATGACTGATACAACCTTAAAGTCTATTTATTTTGTTGCAAATGAAATGCTAAAAATTGTAGTTGTTTTTAGTTGTTTTGTGAGTTTTTCTGTCATTTTTGTTGTCGTTTACAGTATTTTGTGTTTTGTTTTTGTCATTCTGAATATTTTAGTTATTTTTGTGTTTTATGAGTCATTTTCAGGGTTTTTGTTGTCTTTTTGTAAATTTTGCGGTTATTTATTTGTAGTTAAATGGTAAATGGTAAATGGACTTGATTTATATAGCGCTTTATCCCCACACTGAAGCAGTCTCAAAGCGCTTTACATATCAGCTCATTCACCCAATCACTCTCACATTCACACACCAGTGGGACAGGACTGCCATGCAAGGCGCTAGTCGACCACTGAGAGCAACTTAGGGTTCAGTGTCTTGCCCAAGGACACTTCGACACATAGTCAGGTACTGGGATCGAACCCCCAACCTCTCGATCAGAAGACGACCCACTACCACCTGAGCCAAGGTCGCCCGAGTTATCTTGTGTGTTTTTTTCTGTAATTTTGTGTTTTTTTTTCTGTAATTTTGTGTTTTTTTTCTGTAATTTTGTGGTTTTTTTCTGTAATTTTGTATGCTTTTTGGAGTAATTCTCTGTATTTCTTCAGTTTTTTGAGTATTTTTCCATCATTTTGTGTTATTTGAGTCATTCTGTGAATTAACTTTGTTATGCAACATCCTTAAATAACGTTTTTTTCAGTTGGAATACAGATGAGCACACTCTGGGTTTGACATGATCCAAATAATCACATTATTAACATGCTGCAGGGCGTGTTCACCTTTTTGCAGTGGCTGCACTGAGGAGCCACGCGGCCCTCGTAGCACGGCGTGCAGTAGTAGTTGTTTTTGTCGGGGATGAAGGCTTCGGCACCGATCGGCTTCTCACAGCTGTGACACACAAAGCATTCTTCATGCCACGCAGAGCCGTCATACTCCAACATCTTTGAACCTGTTGGACAAAAAAAAAAAACAACGTAAAGGAGAGGAACTGTATCTACAACCTGCCTCAAACATGTTTGGAGAAACTGAGGTGTAGAGTCAGTGTAACGACCTGTTTCTACTCTCCTTTAGCGCGGTTTCTTGGACGTATCCCAATTCAGATCAACCTGTCAGCTTGTTACAAAGCAGCACTGTAACTACATACATGGCAGCACATATTCTTGACACTACTTTTTATGTTCCTCACTATTTTCACCTCCTCACAGCAGCCTTTTTCCATGTATAGACAAACATGGTCGTCCGTTAATCATTGGTCCTGTTCAAGGAATTTGGGGCCTTAAATGCAGCCCTGAGGCAAGACTTTGGACTTGAACCTGACAGGGTAAAAGGACAGCAGTTTTCCAAAGACATTCCAAGCTGCTCAAAAAGGACAACTCAGCCCAGAGTCAAACCCAGCATTCACGATCCAGGGTAATTTTCAGTCATCCGACACCACGTTACGACTCGATTTCATCACAGTGTAACCGTCAGACCAGAGGAGAAAAAAAAAATACAAATCTGCTGGGAAATATTTGCAGAAACAATCATCCCATCTCATGTAGGCTTGTCACACCCAGGACAAGTAACTCAAATGTGTTTTCATAAGACAAACAAAGACGGCGTGCGAGCTGTCTGTCATCAACTCATGACTGTGTGGAATGAAGCCCGTCTGAGTGTCACTAACCTGGCATCACTATTTGGTCACAGGCCACACACTTAGAGGAAAACTCGCTGCAGTAGCATTGGCTGCACACGAGTGCGTCCTCCAGGCTGGTGAAAGGCTCGCCGGCCAGGGAGCGCTCGCAGCGGAAACAGCGGAAGCAGTGCTCATGGTAGTGTCTGTCCTCGTAGAAGAGTTCCTGGAAGAAGGAGATACACGCAAATGAGTGCGTTAACAACTTAACAAATACTGTCATAAATCCAGCTTTTAACAAAACAAATTCAGCACCTGTTTGTCAATAGTAATGCAGATAAAGAAATATGAAAACATTACACGATCAAAGGAGCAAAGACAAAAAATGTACAGCAATAATAGAAATTATAGAGAAAATGTCCAAAGTTTCTTTTGACGTTTTAACCCTGGGGGAAATATAGTTTATAACCCTGGTCTAGAGGCTTGTAATCTGTCAGTATCCCCTTAGAGCCCAGGTTCCCAAAGTGGGCTACACAAATTGCAGATGCAGAGCCCCCTGATTCAGCCTCAGACAGAGAAAAAATCTCATCAAGAAAGTGCAAATATGAAATTCGGTTATGTGCATCCTCTTAACCTCACTCTCACTTCTCATTTAATTCTGAGATACTAATCTCAGCTTGAGCTGATCTCAAGACCTTATAATTATATGTAGCATTCCAGACCAATAAGCTACAACGCTACCATTACATCGTCAAAATTTCCCAAAGACCAGTTTTATTTATTGTTCACTCAAAATCCACTTAGTATTTTACTGAAAAAATATGTTAAAATGTATATGTTACACACAATAAAGAGGAAAATTCATGATATTCATTATGAAAATGTATGAAGTTGCTTTTTCTATAATAAGAATATCATCCTGGATCCATGGGATTATATTTCAGAAACTTTTCTTTTAGGCAAACACAAACCCTTAACAGGCATTTTCTGCTCTTTTAAACTGAAAAACTTTTGAATATAATTGAGTTCGCTGTTTAAAACCATCACGTCATTTCAGTTTGTTTCAGATTTGAAAGACATTTTAATCCTTTCCTTTGAATTATTTTGTTTTTCTATGTTTAGACAACTCAGGACATTTGGGCACATTAAATGAATCATTGAAAACGACTACATTCAAATAAATGTGAGAACCAATTTATAATTGAGCAGTATTATACATTCTTTATGCGCACCTTTGCGTTGTGTCCAATGATTTCTTTGCACTCCTGACAGGTGTTGGCATACAGGCGGTCGTAGCAGGGGACGCAGTGTGGACTGTCCTCCACCTGGATGTATTTGCGTCCGTACAGAGACTCGTTGCAGTTTTTACAGTCAAAGCGATCACTCATGATGTGTTTTTCTATCTGAAAAACAAAACGAACCATCACAGGATGAATAACAACATCATTATAGCCTTCTACAGTTTGGTATTAAACTTTAATGATGTATTATAATGTAGAAAGCTCAGATAATCATACAATAAATTTGGGTTGACGGTATGCCATCACTTTATGATGTAACATCTTCTCCTGTTTCCACATTACTCACTGTCAGCGAAAGGTCGTAAAGTCATCCCTCCCTTAGCCTCGTCGAAACTCCCTGTAGCGGTTTAGCATCAACATAAGAGTAAATAAATCCTGATAATTGTTGGGGAGGTGAGGTGAGACAACCTGCTCTGTTTCAGACTGAATTCACAGGCCAGAGGCACTTATATACTCCTCATTGCATGGGTAAACCTTACTTTTATTACATGCAGAAGGTCACACAATAAACAGGTACATCATGATGTGAAGTAAATCACAATTTTTCATCCATAAACATTCATTAAAATCCATGTACACTTGTTAAAAGCACATTTGGTAAATTTATTTCTTGGTGTATATAAAGTGCAAACTTTTCAGCCTACACCGATAAACAACATTTAAACATCACTCCACAAACTAATAAGGGGTATAAACACCAGGGAATCAGGACTGTGTGTCACAATGCGCCCTCAATCCATTTAGCGCGTTTCCCCTTGATGAATATGTAAAGTAGGCGGATCTCATGAGGGGCACAAAAAAATGTTTTGACCGTCAGACTCTCGTCTCACATTGACGGAAGGAGCATCAGGCCAGAATCAGCTGATCAGATGCGTAATTTACACAGTAATGGACCAATGTTCACATATGAGAGTGTGTGTCACACAGCGCTGCTCAGACCTGCTGTATGATGGTCAGTAGATCATATTCAAATGGTGCAGACTGATTGAGAGACTATGTAGCTGCATTTACTCAGATCAATGGCAGATCAATAGGACAATTTCTGTCCAAATCTGCCTGTTTTTCATGGACTGATCAGAGCAAAGTTACAGGACCTAACGGAGCAGCCACAAAAAATATCATTAGGTTTTAAAGTTGTTTTTTAAAAACATTTTTGTTTACTTAGTTTTCTACATTATTAAATGTTTGTGCAGCAGACAGAGAAGTCCATCTGCCTCCAATTTAACTTCCTCAAATGTCATTGTGTGCTTCTGTGCACTCATGTCTCCACATTGAACGAGCAAAACGCTCATTTAAATGGGGCGGTCTGCACCACTTCTGCACGTGCACTAATCGTTGCTGCAAACTTAGTGAATTCCTCGCAGCAGGTGAGGAAACTTGTTGCTGAAATGGGATTCCTGCATTGGTCAACCAGCCCTATGGTGCAGGGAATCATGAAACTGCGACGTAAATGAATGAATGTATTTTTTTTTGTGTGCGTCAACACGATTTTGTCATTTTTTTTCATGCTGCTTGGAACAAACATTTTTTGTGCTCTTGGAAGAAAATTCAAACTGATGTATTTAAATAGGAACTTATTTTTCTAGTGGTAACCCTTACCATTTCACTAGCCGCAATCCTCTAATTCTACTAACAAACCATGAATTAGCTGTACCACATAACTTTGTAGAATTCAAGTTAGTGGTCAAGGCCTCTGTCTTTCACACAGGCAGCAGGGTTCAATTCCTAGCTTGACTCTTTTCGTTTTTAAACATATTTTCATTTCAAAAAGCACAAAGGAAACTGAAATTGTTCAAAGAAGCCAGAAAACAATAACAAATCCAGGTTTAAACGTGTAAAACAATAGATTGAATAACAAGATAGTTTCAAGATCCAACGAGTAGATGGGGTTGAGTGAACAATATCACCAAAGCTGCCAACCAGACATTGTTGTGTACAACAAAAAGCCTTCTAGTGTTTCTGCCACACAATGTATCAACACCTAGTAATTACTCTTAAAACTAAGTATTATCAGTTAAATACTTTTCACATGGACTTTGTGTGAAAATAGGGATTGGAATAAGGTGACATGTAGATGTAATCTGTGTATTGTTTTCACAACTTGCTCCATTTGAAGAACAAAGGAAGAACAAGTGAAACTTGGACTGGACACAGAAACAAGAGAATCCTAAGAGGCCCATCAGCGTGCATGGAAGTATGTGACCCCATGCACTTCAGCAACAGAAGGAACTCAAGTGCGGGACACTAAAATATCATCCTGTTGAAAAGTGAGACAAAGGAGATGAAGATCTATGCAGTGTGGATGAACATGCTCATGCTCAGGATCACCTCATCTGTCACATTTGGAATAGCTGTCAAGGACTTGGCCTTTGTTCTTGTTTTTCCCTCCCTGTTTTGGGCGTAAAGTGCCTTTGATGTGATCCTCTGATGTCAGCACAGAAGTGCCTGGCTCAGGACAAGACCTCCATCGTCCAGCTTCTTGTCATCGTCCCCAGACTCATCTGAAGCGAGGGCGCCTTGGCGTTCCCAGATAAATAGTTTCCATGGTTTATGACTCTGCTAAGAACTCTCATCCATGATGACACAGCTTTCTAAATCTTCCCAGCTACACGCTTGGAGTAGTCATCTGGAAAGTTTACATTCCCCTCGTGTGCTAGCGGTCAAACATTTCATCTCTGATAACCAATGATGTAGCCTTTTTTAAAAAAAGAATCACAGTCCGAGAGCTTATGGCAGGATCTGAAACTGTATCCTCGTCTTTGTCCCCCCACACCGAAGTGCAATCTCAAAGTCAAACCCTCCCTTCAGATAACAGTGCTGCTTCCTTTTCAAGGGCAGCAGTCAGCAAAACACAGAGGGAAACCAAACTGATGCAAAACGTCACATCCTCTGTCTGTTTTCTGTCGAATTGCCTCTTCGCGTGAGCAAATCAGCACAACTTCCTCTAGAAATCGTCCGAAGAGATTGAGTTTTCTATTCTGGTGCCACTGATGGAACAATGACTTTCCTTCCGGACATAGTCGCCTGATTTTTGTGCTTTATATTCGTCTTCCTGGACCAAAACATCTGCTGTGGCCTCCAGCTGTTGTCTCTCATCAAACTCCACTCTGGTTGCACAGCAGGAAATTCTTATAGCAATGAAACCACAAGGCAATGCATTTAATTAACATCCATTAAAGCTTTTATAGCCTTATTGGACAGCTTTCTATAGTGGGTAACAATGCAGAGCCTGGTTGGTTATAAACCATGAACAGGAAAAGGAAAAACAAGTGAAGGCCACTCAAAGTATACCCTGACATTTTTGGGCAACAAACAGTGATATTGTCTCAGTCTCGGCCTGCAGGTGGAATTCTGCTTCATTTTCCATGTTAGTGGTTGAAGGTCATAGGTTCAAACCCTGCCTGGGTTCCACTTTTAATTTATGGTTTTTGAGTCAGCCAGTTTAAGTTGATTTTGATGGTTTCCAGTTGATTTCTTTTTAGTTGTATTTTCACCTCTGCCAAGGAGTTAATATTTTCATTGGCGTTACTTTATTTGTTAGTTTGCAGAGTTAATTGTGACTAATTTTGTTTTAAGTGACAGTAACTAGGCGATGACAAATGAAATCGCATTTTGATGAAAGCTAGAACAAATTAGATTTATATTATTATCGACTAATAAAAACTAAACTATAATTTTGTCACATGAGATGAATTTCAATCAGAACTCATGTGATCATGTGGTCTCATGCATTGATCACATCAAATCTGTCTGTTTAGTGTTGTCATGTATATCATGTATGTTCTTTTTTTTTAGCATGAATTCATCTGGTTTTCAGATAAGTTTCTCATGTAAATTGTATAAAATATATACAAAGTAGTAGCACAGTATGAGGTTTAAACTATAAGTCTCCTCATCTTTGAACCAAACCCTGTGACACGTGTCAGCCCTGAGGAAACAGACTCGCAACCCTGTCGACGACTTTCATTTCAGCATTTGCATTTTTGCTAAAAATGTTTAAGTCCACAATTCAGTGAGATGAGAAGACACACTAAATCCCTCACTGATCGCTGTCCTGAAGGAAGATTTACTGCCCTGGCTTGGCTCTCAGCTCCTCGCGGCGTCGGCCAAATGCTAAATGCTTCTGTCTCGTGTGTCTTCACAGCTCACTGCTTCTGCTCCTTCACATCCTGAGGCAGCAGCAGTGACGGTCTGTTGGGTGTTTCTGTTTATTTCTCTTTATGGCGACATGTGTCTGGGCTTTACTAAAGCTGATAGAAAACACTGCAGAGTGTCATAAAACCCAGTGTATGTAAGTGTTAAATCTGTCTCAATGACAAAATATCATTTCGCACTTTTTTAAACGGATTCAGAGTCTTTTTTGGGAGAGATTTCCCCTCAGCTGTTGTTTTAAACGGCGGATCCTCCAGCCTGTTTCATGGAGGACCATGCTGAGAGCATTCTTCTACACCAGTGGTTCTCAAACCTTTTTGGCTCAAGTACCCCCTTTCTTATTTCTGAATCCAAGTCCCCCCTTTGTCCGACTACAACATTTTGCTCAGAATAATATAAAATAAACCAACTATAGAGCATAATGATGTAATGAATGAGTGATATTTTAAATAATCTCATTTTGTAAATAAAGGGAAAGAAACAGTAGTTAGTGCAGTGGTTCCCAACCTTTGTTGGATCGTGACACAATTTTTTTTTACTGCATTTTACTTGCACTATATTCATATTTAACAAAGTGAAAGTATATAAATACAGTTCAAGATTGTGTTGTTTTAATTTAATTAAATTTTTCTTAAATTCAAAAATCTATATACATTTTTCCAAAATGTATGGCAACAAGGACAATAACTCCGGAAAAAAATAATAGCGCACTTCTCATTTTCAAACTCTATCAAGGTATTGATACCCTGAAGCCACACACCGAATTTGGTTATCCTAGCTTAAATGGTTTCTGAGAAAAGCTGACCCCTTTAACTCAGATGGATGGACGAACAGAGCTCAAACCTAAAACCCCTTCCACATTTTGTGGCGTGGGATAATAAAATACAACCTCCATGTCTAACTCTTTCTCCAAATGAACACACCCACAATAGACTCAAGATCCTTCAGCCGCTCTGCCACACATCCCTGGAACTCCTTGAGAACTCATCTGTTTAAACAAGCTGATTTCTTTATGTACGTATCTTTCTTTTTCCCCTCATTCTTGTTGTAAGGTGAATCTGCTTATAACCACATAAATTAAGCTATACCTGTATTTCATCCATAAATTGTTCTCATCCTCTCCTGATGCCAGTGTGACACTGACAAACTGATGTTTTCACAGATTGAAAGTTGGTGACAAAACAATAATAGATGTTGATATTTTGGCTTCCACAGAAACACACGAATACGGCTGAAATCAGAGCGACTTCTTATCAGGGTAAACGAGATAAAAAATGCAGGACAAACATGACGTCAAGAGAATCACTGACAATCTTCCTTGTTTGGTGAAGTAAACATTAGTAATCTCGGTAAGAATGAAGTAAAAACACTTTTCTGCTTGGACAAAGATATTTTCTATTCTTCCACAGGAATCCAAATTCCATAATGCTATGTGCAAAACTTTTCCAAACTTGAAGTTTTTTGAAAACCAACCTGTTTACGGTGGAAACTTTTGAGTGGCACTTTCAACTTTCAATTATCCTTTCAAAGGTTTTAATGGCACTTTATAAATGCATACTGTACTGCATTGTATACAGCACACCTGTGGTCATACTATAGAAGAACGAGCATAAGGGAACTTATAATGATTGTTTAAAGATTTTACTGAAAAGGCCGAGATTGGAAAGTGCAAGTCAACTGTTTGTGTCAGCAAGTATCAAAACTTTTCAGCTAACCTTGCGTTGTTTGATGTACAGATTTGTTTTGTCATCTTAATAAGACTGACAACATTATTCTCATGAGCCTGACTAAAGTGAAACAAGCGCCACATGGTACCAGTGGAGCTATGGAGGCACTGGTAAAACTGGTAGTTTGTAAATTATATACATTGTGTTGGTAAAAGGTGTTTTTCTTGTTTGTTGTTTATTCTTGTTTTCCTTTTTATTATTTAAGTTTGGACCACGAGTGTATAATATTATTTATTATTACCTCCGCCAAGAGAGAAGCGATGCTTGAAGAACGGTAAGGTTATGATGTTTTACCCTCCGTCTGTCTGTCTGTCTGTCTGTCTGTCTGTCTGTTAGCAAGATAACTTGAAAAGTTATGAACAGATTTGGATGAAATTTTCTGGAAAATTGATAATTGGGACAAGGAACAGGTGATTAAATGTTGGTGATGTTCTGGCGACCAAAAGAAAAAAATAAATTATATATATATATATACATATATCCCATTCAAAACAACTGGGATATAATAACTGGAACAGTAATGTTATCAGTGTTCCAATTAGAACACCGTCAGAAATCTATACTATGCTAACGCTAATGCTAAGCTAATGCAGTGCGACGCAGGCCAGCACCTGCATCCTCACTTGTATTTTCTTCCTAATTGGCGAAGTTAATAATGTATATTTACAGTATACTCGAGTGATTAAACCTTTCACATGACGACAGTGGATTTATTGTATGGTGTAGGTAAAAACAACTGCGTCTGCTTCTGTTTCACTGTAACACCTTTTAAAAGACCCACAGTCTGTGGGAATTTAGTCAGAACAGAAAAGTGTTTTAAATTATGAGCTCACCTTTACTGTTTATTCCCCTCTAAATGAATAAAGGCCATTTCACGGCCCGTAAACCTCTGAACAGTTCTTACATTGTGTCTCTTCCGAGTTACGCAACTCAGCTTTGGGGAAGCTGAATGAGAATATTGAGTGTGTATACAATGCAGTCAAAGTGTGACCAACACTATACCTTTCATACTGTAGCGGGTGACACCCTGTAGAGAAACATAGGAACAGTCTCCTGTGGTTGTTTGGTGTCTTTCGCAGCCTTTTATGCTCAGAACAAAGACCTTCAAAGTGGTTTCCTGCAGATCTGAAAGTCTATTTCAGCTGCACAAACACTAACCACCATGGACACCCACTTTCATTGGCCTCTGATTAGAGATGTCACGGGCACGACTGACTTGTTTTTCCTGTAAACACAGAGGATGTTTTGAGAAGCCGAGCCAGCGGCCCGTGTGACGGTATTTTGGTTTCTGCAACGAGGAAAAATATCCAAAGCACCCAAAGTGAAATCGCTACAGGGTCATTGCTTTAAGTGGCTTATAAACAAAGAGGCTGTGAATCATTTTCTACAAACCTATGAATACTTACACTGAAAGCCTTTCAAAATAAGATTTTTTATTTTAATGATAGTATGCATTTTTTGAGGGGATTAGAAATACTAATGAAAGATCCAATAAATCACAAAAAACACACAATAATAATATAAAAAATGAATAAATAACTAACAATAATAATAATAATATAAAGAAATGAAATAATTAATAATAATGATAGTAAAAATAATAATAAAATGATACTTCTAAAAATGGTTCAGTGTATGCTTCCTATGTAAATGTGTGAATTGCCCGCTACCGGCCAATTGGGGGCCAGAGTATTGATTCCATTATCATTTTTGCTTTCATTGTGCGCTATTTATTGGAGTGTTTTCTAATCATTCGGCTGATGGTTTAAGTTAAAATACTGTTCATCATGATTAAGATGAAATGATGATGTCGCGGGGCGTTACTCTATATATATATATACAGTATATAGACGTCACCCTAGGGCAGGTGTAACGATGAACAGTCTGTTTGGCTGGAGGGCGAGAGGGCAAACTACTTTTCAACCACGTTTCGATGCCCAATGTAAAACCAAAAGAAGTCATTTCAGTTTGAAATAAGTTTAATTCATGTTGCTGTGGCTGTTATATGGAATAAAAGTTGTGGCATTACGACTTGTGGCGCGTTGTATTACTGATCGCTCCTACTCAGGGTATTAACTGGTGTCCACCGGTGACTGGCCATTAAGCATGGACTAACCAATGACTGACCAATGGTAGCAGTACAGGCAGACTGACAAAGTGAAGTTATTTTGGGACTTCTCTTCAACAACGATGTCATAGAAGCTCGAAGATATGAGAGGCAGAGTTCAAGCCAAAGATAATGAAATAAAGCGAGAACAGAGATAGGAAAGCTGTGGGAAGTGTTGGCTGGTGCCGATAGTCGTGGGAGTGCTGGGAATGACACCCACCAGGATCTTTTCATAACTGGGGATGCTTAAAGGGGCAGTAGTATGAAAAATTCACTTTATAATGGATTTTCTATAGTGATATACATCCCTTTAGCCTCATTCAGAGGGCCAAAGTTTAAAAACTTATGTTTCCTCCCTCCCTTGTTATTCCACATTTTGTAAAAAGTCAGCTCCAAACTGACGAGTTGGATCTTTCAACTCCTCCTCTTGACAATCCTGGCCCCTCCTACCTTATAAGAATATGAGCTCCTCCCTCTCAAACTACCTCACAAATAAAACAAACACTGCGGGTTAATATAGAATATATATTGTACTTTATTGTCATATATGTAAAGCTACATACACAAAATGTGTTTTCTGCATTTAACCCTTCACTGAGGAGCGGTGATCAGCCACGGTGTAGCATCCAGGGAGCAGTTATAATCAGTTCCACTTATAGTACCCGTTATACTGCCTCGTAACGCCCTTCACATAATCTGACGCATTTGTGATCCAATGCGACGCATCGGTTTAGACAAAACAAATGATTATCACGTTAAATGGACTATGGCTGTGGTTAGGTGAGGAGAGGATGACAAGAGAGTGACGTTGCAGATCTGGTGAGTGTTTGAAGCATCTGAAACAGATGACTGGCTCCGCTGCTGATGTGATAAACACACACCATGGAACGTTTGTCGTTTCACAATCACAATAGCTGCTTAAATAGCCATGAGTTTTACTGCAATGTGCAGGTTTTTTGGCTGAAAACATTAACATGAGTGTGTGGATAGTAAAAAACAATCGCTATGATGAGCAGCTGTGGTGTGGGATCTGCGTCTATAGACACGCCCACTCATGCATATGCATGAAGACCCCAAAAACAGCCTGTTTTTAGAAGCGTCACTTTTCAGAGGCTAAAACTCTGGAAACAGGCGAGTTTGGGAAAATAAAAGTGAAATACTGTTGTTGGGGTTCTTAGAACAAATGAAGATGGGTGAAAAATGGCATAATACTGGACCTTTAAAGGTCCCATGTCATGCTATTTTTCACCCAAATAGAGCTATTTCAACAACAGGTGGATTAGAATGAATTAATTAAAAATGTGGAAATAGTTAATTTAACACCAGTTCAGAAAAGGACCAAATACACTCGGAAAAAGTGTTAAATGTAACTATTTTAGCTCAGATTAGTCGTTAGTAGATAGGCCTAGGTTGCATGATTAGGTATTTCCCTAAAATCCCTAAACTCAGCATAAAGGTTCTGAAGTTGTACGTTGGGAACCCTCTGGAACTTGAACTTCAGTTTTGGTCAAATATAAAGGCACCTCTTCAGGGAAAACACAAACAAAAGAAAGAGCTTAAAATAAAGTACGACTGCAAACACTGTAATCATGTGTAGCCTTGGAGTCGTGGAGTCGCTTAAAATAAAAATACTTTTGGCAAAGCTGTTGTTTCAGTTGGATGGTTTTGGTATGAAACCTTTTCCAGACAATTAAACAGCTTCATGAGCTCAGAGAGAAAGCATTGTAGTCCAATAAAAACAGGTCCTTATCTGTCTACTGGAGAAACCTTCATCTCCTGGGTGTTAATGGCAACAGATGTTGGTCACTGTTGGGAATACTAGGCAGGTTTCTGCATCTACTACAGTGTTCAGTTGTTTGTTCTGGGTTTTGCATCAATTAGCTGGATTGACCAATTGCTTAGGGGTGTCAAACTAATTCTTTTTCTCAAGGGCCAGTAGTTTGATCTTAAGTGTGCCGCAGATTGTAGATGGGAAAGTGATAAATTTCACCATTTATATGCCTTTGCTGGCAATTCAAGAATGATGTGAAAAGTACGTATGGCAGTAACAATCTCCAAGCAATAAGTGACATATATCAGTCCCTGCAGGTTAATCACGTTTTAAATGTCGTTATTTTTGTGACCAAAACTCTGAGCCCTAGATATATTGTGGAGTTTCATAGAATTTTTGTATTAGGAGGGTCTGGGATATCTGCAACTGAATTTGTTGATATTTTACACCATAATTCATGTTTTTGTTGTCATTTTTACTTCCTCCTGCTGGCCGGATTTGATGCTCTGAAGGGCCAATTTGGCCACCGCGCCTTAAGTTTTACACAAATCCTTTAAACTGAGTAAGTAAGCCCTTCCGAAGTTAGCTTATATTTCGCCTAAAAGAAATGTCCATCTAAAAGCTTTTGTAAGTTATAACAGAAAAATGAGTAAATTGTCCCTTTTTTTCCCCAGATAAACTGTCAAAACAGTTGTACCGTATTTAGTTTCCCTCTGCATCATCACTATAGTGATGCGATCGGAATTACTGCATGTTTTACAAGTCTTATGAAGTGAGCTCAGCTGATAAATAATTAGTAAATAAAGCTTAAGATATTTACTGCTATGTTTGTTCTTTCCCTATTTGGGCGATACTGAAAACAATGGAAAAATGAATAAAAAGAAAGCATACATTTCCAGCAGAAATGACTAAGTTTGGTTTAAGTTCATCTCAAGTAACAGAAATCCACCAAAATGTGCCTAAATGTGGCTACTGAAGAAGAATGTGAATGTGGTCAAAAATGAGGCAAAGTGGGGAACAAAGGAGGGAAAGAGGAATTTTCTTCTGCCGTGTGTTTTCTAAAAAAGACAAGCGTCGAGAACTCATCTCTGCGTAAAAACCAGAAGACTTTCTTTGTGTTTGGTTTCCAGGAGTGAGTTCATTCACGCTCGTTGAAACACTTTGGTTTGTGTGCTGATGGAAAGTTTGAGCGGTGTGGAAGAGGAGGAGGATGAGGAGTGACCGAGTGTGTAATCTGGGGTAGACGTGAGGTCACTCCGACTGAAGGACTCGCTAACATGAAACAGACTCGTGTACAACATGTTTGTCCGAACAGACATGACTCTTTGTTACGTGTGTTTCAGCATCCGAGCCAACTCAAGGGCGTCAAAGGTCTCCTTGTTCGTCATCTCATAAATCCCACTTCAAAGGAGCGCAATCACACCATTAGCTACTGACTTTGAACATGTGAAAATACACCAAATATCACCTAGTGTTTTCTAAAATCTAAAAATCATAGATTAAAGGCACATTTCTGGTCCAGCATCTACATTATTGGTCGCATTTGGTCGTCAACAAGTTTATTTGAAAACAGCTGAAAACTACATTAGCTGCGTTTCCATTACCCTTGAAAATGCGCAAAATCTAAATAGCGCAATAAAAACCGGTGATGGAAACACCTGAATTTCGAAAAAACCACCAAATATTGCAAAAAAGTTTTTATGCTTTTATAAGGAGGAATTTCAGACGTTTTTGATATTGAAATGTGTTGCAAGCGCTACAAAAATACTTTTTCCACAATTACACGTCACAGAACGTAACGTACCTGGTCACATGACCACTTCACTCCGAGAAAACATGGTACGTGTAAACAGAAGAGATCTGGACATTTCTTAGCATTATATTTTCAAATTATCGCTGCCACATTAGACGTAAAACTATGCATTCTTTAGTTGTTTGCTAAGCTGACTGAGCGTCAGTCTTTCTGCAGCGAAAGTCTCGCGGGATGAGATTTTGTGAGCGTTACAATGCGCCTGCCAAAAGCAACTTTCAATGGAAACACGTTCAAAGCGCAAATTCACTTTGTTGCCATTTATAAACGTCACTTTTATTGAACAGTCTTTATAAAGTAACTACACCCTAAAGCCACTTTTTTTCTGCTAAAAACAAATATATCTGGGTATGAAGTAGGGTTGCTGATTGATTCTTTTTTCTTGTAAAATGTGATGGTGACTGCCCTCTATGGGTTGAAACCTGACATCAATGAATCAAAGATAATTTGCTCCTAAAAAAAACGCAGAAGGGTTGAAATTTTGGATTGAAAGTTTGTTTTAATCTTCACTGCAAACACAATGTTTATTGACATTGTCAGAAAAGTTTTAGGCATTGCATTGTGGGATGTGGAGTCCTTTAGACGGATGCATTGACGTGGTTTTGCTTCATTTTTACCCTGATTTCTTGTGTTTGCCCCTGAAAAACTGCCAAAGTGAATCCCCAACACATTCCTGGTGTTTTAAATGAAAGGGCAGATGTTTATTTTGGGGTTTACGCAGAAAAAAACGAATCCTGCCAAAACTGAATTGACATGGAACATATCACACTCTAATTGGTTTAATTGTTCGTCTCGCTATAAGTTAATTGGACCAAAATTGGGAATATTCTAAAGTCAAGAGCTAAAAAGTCTATTCCTAAACCATCAGGGGACATCAGAGGTAGATGGACTCATTCTTCAAAGAACCCCACTACATCTATCTTCTTACGCCTATTCTTACTCTCTCCTCGTCCTCATGAGGTGTCCAAAGTAAAGCGAATATCTTGACTTGATGCTCACATGCACACTATGGGTGTGATGCACTGGGTTTTCTCACACCTCTCTGACAGAACCACAGTTTGAGGAACAGTATGTCTTTGGCTCCAAACCTCAGGTCAAACCTCTGCGCCCTGACCATACATGACCCCTCACTGGTTCACCACTTTGCTTTTTCTGGACGCTTTTGACCACAGCACACAGGGAACAACCCACACAAGCTGCTGTTTTGGAGACGCTCTGAATAAGTTGTCCAACCATGATCTAAATTTAGTCCTGTAGCCATGATTTTTCATGCCTCAAACACTTCTAGTGTTAGGAGAAACGTATCCTACTTACTGACACAGATGACCTGATGTCTGTGGGCGGGTTTTCAGTTTAGCTGTAATGTCAGTGTTCATTTTGTCATGGGGTGAGGTGTCAATTTGTGTTCAGTTTATATATTTGAGTCTGTGAAGGTGATAAAGCTCCCTCCTGTTTTCACTCTGGTGTGCCTCATCTCCTGATTGTCCTCACTCAACATTTAAAGCGGTTTTTGGACGCTGCGTGATTTTCGGTGGGTTATCTTCATGTCTCTAAATTGTCTGAATATGTGACTTAAATTTATAAATATGAGTCTTGTTTATTTAGGTTGTGTTTGTTGTCATTTCTTTGTCAACTCTTGTATTCTCAGTCTGTTGTTCTCTGTTAGTGCATCTAAGGTTTCCTGTTTGTTTTATCTCATCCTGTGTTGTCAGTGTGTGTGTGTGTGTGTGTGGGGAGTTGGTTTACTCAGGTGTGCCTCATCTCCTGATTGTCCTCCCGCACTATTTAAAGCGTTTTTTGGACATAGCACTGCTTTCGGTGGGTTGCTTTTACAGTCTGAATTTGTGATTTCTCCGTTTCCCTGTTCTGTTGCTCTGTTTATTCCCAATAAGTCTGTGAGCGCCGTAGATATAGATTTGTAGTTTAATTTAACTTCATTTAGTACTTGTCGAGTTTTAATTTGGTTGCGATTAACATGGACTTGCTAATGCAGCCCCTCACACCTCACCACACTGACACAATGAGGAAAATAATGGCGTTATACACTTCAACTTGAGTATTTAGAGAAATGGTCTATCTGCAATGTACGCCCATTATTTTCTGCATGAATAATAAAAAAAGATATTGTAAACACACGCCTGTATTTAAGTCACTAACTAATATAGAATTATGTTTGTTTTTTTCCCCATTATTATTATTTCTAATAAGTTTTCTATAAAGAGGAGTTATTGGAATGGAAACCTACCTCCACTTTGTGCTGCTGAAGCTGCTGCGTCTGATAACAGGCGCCTAAATCCTGCGTGGTTACCACTGGGAGCTGAGAGCAGACTGGAGTTCCAATGACTGGAGGCGTAAAGACCAAAACCAGTCCTCAAACCCCGCCCACTTCCTCACCACCCCCTTCTTCTCCTACACATGTGTGAGCTGCAAAGCAGCCCATTCTGAATGTGTTTCCTACTCAACTGCCAAACAATTTGTTGTCATTGTAGCGCTAAAAAAAAAAAAGTTCCATACAGCCAAAAGATGATTCAACTGTGCACAAAAGACAGAGAAAGCCATTATTTATTACTGGCCAGTGTTCCAGGAAGACATTATTCCTGCTGAACACTGCATGAAGAAATGTAGAAAAGTTATGGAATATCAAAAATGTAAAGGGAGCTGAAAAAAAAAAATGCTGTAAAAATCAAAGAAATAAGTTACAAGTTAAAAACCACAAGTATTGCAATGTTTTGAAAGTTAAAATTGTTCCATATGTTTAACAATGGACGAACAGTTGAAGATCAAAGTTACATTTTCTGAAATCTCACTTAGAAATAAATGAAAAAAGTTTATAAAACAGTTGAAATGCTACAAAAACATCAGAACGCAGGAGAATAGTGCGGAATTTTCAACACTGATTCATTTTCATTGAAATTATGCACAAAAAAGCATAAAGAAGTAAAACAAGGAACTCCATAGTGTTTTATTCTTTTTTTTTATTTAAGTGATGGAAAGTTGTGCCCCTAAATATTATTAAAACATTACAGTTTTAGTTTTAAAAATATTTAAATATTAGTTGGACTGTTAAAATCCTCCAATGGCTTTTTTGTATCCATAACTGCTGCTTTAAAATCTTTTTGTACATAATTTCTTATGCACTATACTCAACATATCTAGTACCTCATTCATAGGTTTATTGTATATTGTTGAAATATTTTGTATTTTCCATATTGTTAAATTGGTTATGTATTCCTTATATTATTCCACAATATCCATATTGTGGAATAAATTAAGTACAATCTAATCTAATCAGGACTAAGGCAGATATTATCCACTTCATACTAACTATATGCATAAATAAAGATTAACAGTTTTTCTTGCAACTTATATTCTTCATCATTTTTTTTTCTAATAATAATTATTAGAAGAATAATTATGTGTGGAAGAATAAGAGATTAACGGCATTCAGAGGCTAAAGTGCAAACAAATGTTTTACAGCGAAGCAAAAGTGAGTTTAAAATCGACACCTCAGCTCTGAATCTAATTTAAGCAGATTTTGTGAGTTTTATTGTGGAATCCCAGTACGTTTCAAAATAAAAGCCTTTGAAAAGCTGTCCAAAATTAGTAAAAGACTAGGTTTAGTTGTGTTTCGCACAGATCCATTAAAGTGTGACCTTCATCTGACCTCTGAGGATGTATCGGACCACAATCCTTTGCGTTTAGATTAACGTCCTGCTTGGGTTTTAGTGAATACTTCTCCTCTGATAGTGATACTAATTTATATTTCCTGTTAGAAACTGCCTGTACAATGTACATGGTCTAAGCATTTGGAAACGTAGCTCAGTTTTCCAAGCTCCAGATGATAAATTCCACGTTTAGAATTTATTTTCCAGGATCTGCCGAGAAATTCCTCAGTGTCAGCATTTGTAAAGGAGAAGCTGCTGGAAAAACACTAAAAGCTCAATCCATCTTTTCCACAATAATTTAAAGGCCTCATGTCATTTACTTTAGCCTCGTGGTGGAAACTAAGTGTAAACCCAGCGCCACCTGTTGGTCAACAGTTACTCTACTGTACAAAGACACATATTACACACTACAATGCTTAAAATGACACTCAAATATACACAGAAAAATCAATATTAACCAACAAACTATCAAAATCGTAAAATTCCATAATGTATTTCAGTGGGAAAAACACTGAAGTCATGCAAATCTTCAAAAATAATAATTTATGTTCATTTCTATGTTCAATTAATACAATTCACATGGTTTTAAATTATAAGAGAAAATGCAACAGCACAGAGGAATGCAAAGATAAATATAAAGAAACTAAATTAAAATAACATTTATGGATGAATTAACATCATTAAATCATTGAGACTGCAGCTGTAGCTATAGATATGGCTGGCCTCCATCAGTTTAACCATAGCGTGAACAAAAAATTGATTTGGCGAAATATCGCAAAAATTCACCATGCGATTATTTTGACGATTAAAAAAAAAATATGTCCAAATCAATTTTTTTCAATCTTAAACAAAGAAAAAAAAATAGCAACAATATACGATTAAAGTGAATTCATGTAATCTGGATTAAAAATGAAGGGATTCTCAGACTACGCCGAGTAATAAACAGTTTTTATTAAAGATTTTAATACAGTTCATTCAACATTAACTCCTAATGAAACAAAAAGTCACAGTAGAAGTAAAACAGCAGCTCATTGGTTAAAAACAAAGGGGCCACTGGTAACCAATGGTGACCAATAGTTTTCCTCCATGCTTCACAGTGAAATCGTCTGTTCGTCCTCGGCTCGCCGTCACTAATACGTGTGATGGTTTCATCAGAGCTGAGGTAAAAATCATCGTCACAGTCTCTTCACGACTTATTGAGCAACGTGTCCGCTCAGGCTGCAGGCGGCGCCTTCAGAGGAGCCGCTGACCTCAAACACTTCATGGACGGCTTTACGGAAACAGTGAAAGTTGTATTCGATCAAACCTGCAAGAAGAACAGAATTAATAACCTCCGTTAAAAGCCCAATGTAAACACAGAACCAACATCCACGTTAATACAGTGAAAGTCTAAAATTTTAAAAATTCAATCTAAATCAGCAAACTGATTACTTATATTACACACTGAGTTAAATAGCTTCCCCATTAGATTACACCTGATAAGTATGTACAGATTTAAATACCAGGTTGTGTAAGTGATGCATCTATGTGGACAATTTAACAATTTTCTTACAAGCATTTAAATCTAATGACTCCCAGTGTCTTTCACTGGTTCTACAATACCTTCCACTGTTTGGGATCCTGCACTAGTAGAGTAGGACTGAATGAATTTAAATGGTTTGAAACCTTCATAATTTGTGTTTTTCATGTTTTGGTCATCTTAGATTTTGGATTTTAAATCTTAAAATAAATCCAAAAAAAGAAAACGTTTTCCATCAAAACTTATGTTAATCACTGCAATAAGATTAAATGTTTTTTTTAGTTTGGTAAAAAAGTAAAGAAAACACAGAATATCAATACAAATAGCTAGGTAGTAGGTAGAAACCATGCTAAAATGGCCAAATAAACAAATTTTAAGGCACTTCAGAGGAAGTTTTGTAAGTTCTTTTTGTCACATTTATGTATATTGTGTTAATGTAAAAAAATAAATACATTGAACAAATTTACTTGACAAAAACCTGCAGGTTCACGAATCTGTCAACATCCCTTAAATTAAAAAAAAAAAAAAATGTGCGTAGCGATTGAACGTGGTGTGGGTCCCAGGTTGAGACCAGTTGAGAACCCCTGATCTATACTATGCATTTGTGTTAATTGAGTATTTTTATTCTTAAAATCCAGCTTTACATTTTTATTAATATTTATCATTTTGAGTAAAAATCAAAGATTTCCAAACTTAAAGCCTCAAAACCCTGCTTCCCCTTTATATTTCCTAAACAAACCATTATCTAATACTTCCAGCCTCTGTTTTAGTGACATCTATATTAACGAACCTTTCCTCTGAAAGCTCTCCTCTCTGAGGATGCAGACCAGAGCCAGGAACTTGGTGACCTCCTTCAGGTACAGCACGGTGGTGTTGTTTAACCTGATGATGGCCAGAGACTCGTGGTCGTACGCACAGCCGCTGCCGTCCTCCATCAGCCTGAAGAAGAAGAAGAAGAACTTCTGTTTAAAAACTGAAGGCTCCACACTGAGGTTTCTCTCTCTCACCCGTAGATGCAGGAGATGTCGATGACGACGTCGATCATGTCGCAGCAGAGCTCGTAGGACTGCATGTCCACTGGAGAACTGTCAGTGGCGATGTAGATCTTACTGAGAACATCGAACAGGAAAGCCTTCTCTATCCCAGAATGCTGCAGAGAAACATGGAGGAAGGCATCAAACTGACACCAAATAGTCCCTCCTATCTCCTTTCCTATGCACTTTTCCTTAAAGAGTAAATAAACCCTTGTTTTTTCCTGACTAGGAGGGAAATACAAAAATTGCTGTGATTATGGGCGGGGCTTCTGGACCAGTTAAGACACACCCAGTCTATACTATAAAATATCCAAAGAACAATCTATGCTATGCTAACTAGCTACTCATTACTCTATACACCTCTATTCACTCACCACAGACTGTAGAGCCCACAGGTGCTGGTTTTTTATTAAAGGGGCGGGGCTAACAGTGTTTGTGACACAAGATGGTCCCAGAACGTCACATGACATTGTTCTCAGCCAATAGCAAAAATCAATTGTAATAGCTGGGTTTCGACCCACAGAAGGTAGTCACTGACATTTTACCACTAAATACTTCAACACGTTCTGATGAATTGGCCCCCCTGGCGGCCCCGTGACACGTACTGGGCCCCATTTATATATTGGTATGTGCCAATAATTCGGTAGCACCAACCATTGTAATATTTGACTCGCAAATGAATGAAAAATCGACTTGTTTTTTTTTTCTTTTGGGACCCCAAATCAAAAATCGGGCTCCGAGCATCGATGTGTACACATCCATAGATTATAGACACCAAATTTCAGCCCAATCTGTTCACAAATAACAGAGGAGTAACTAGTGTTGAGAGTTGGACCAGGATTAAACAGCACTACTTCATACCCAAATATATTGAGCAGAAAAAAAGTGGTTTTGGGATTTAGTTTCTCTTTAAGAAAAGGCCATTAAGTTATTTTGACGGACACACTTCCACTAGGTGACGTAATAATCCAACAGCGGTGAAGGTTAGTGACTGAAAAACCTACAAATTTCTGAAAATAGACACATTTTATAACACTTTCCCCTATGCCTCTGACCACTGATATAATCTAAAATATCACAAGGTTTGAAGGTAAATCAAAGGAAAAGAGGCTAGCAGGAACAAAAGTCAGTGTAACTAAAAGAACGTCACATTTAGAACAGTTGCTCACACTCACCTTGCACCCAGAAATCAACATTAATCCAAAAGTATGATTTTAGGCACACATAACGTTGTAGACATGCACATGTACAACTGCACAATGCATTCCTAGGTGAATGAAATACGTTGAATAAAACATAACGTAGCTAAAAATGTCTCTGATCACTTTGACCTGAACCACAGTGTCTGTTTCATGTCAGTTATAATCTGATCAAATGTCTTACATATAATAATATATGGGTTTTAGATTATTTAAAGTTGTTCTAGGCATATTATTACATTGGTAACTTACCTGATCTGCGTCCCTTTTCAGTCATTGTGAGTTTCTCAGATGGGCGGGTCCCTTTAAATCAGACCAAGGCAACTGGCGGCCCGGGGGCTACATTTGGCCCTTGATCGAATTTTATGCGGCCTCCAAAGTAAAAGTACAAAATGTCCGAAAAATACACAAAGGAAGAGCAAGAATGCATTTTAAAAAGAACAATTACAACATCGCAGGAAAAAAAACAAGTAAAAGGCCAGATTAAAAACACAGAAAATACTCCAAAAAACACACAACACTACTACAAAAATTAATAAAACGACAACAGTAATGTACAAACGTATAGAAAACAAAAAATACACCAAAAGACAAAAAAAACATGAAAAATGACTCCGTCAACCCACAGCACTAACAAACTTAACAAAAGTTACTGCAAATAATGCAAAATTACAGCACAAATACACAATATGACAAACATATTGTACAGGAAAAATACACAAAATGCTTCACAACAAGCAAGACAAGAAACATACACAAAATGAGAGAAAAACTCACAAAATGATTCTAAAAACGTTGTTATTCCCTGTATTAATGCTCAGATTGCTCATTATTCTGAATGCTGACATAAATGTTGATCATGTGGCCCTCTGATCAAAAACACATATTTGTGGCCCCGCTGTAATAAAAAATGCCTACCTATGCTTTAAATGTTGTCACCACAAGGAATTGTGGGTCAGCATTATCTGGTCTCCTTTGGTAAAGGATGAATCAGCGTTTCCTAGGCTAAAGGAGGTTATAAAGGAAACATTGAGCCTCCTTTCCTTAGCTTTTAGAGAATTGGAACACTCCTTATCATGGCCACAACTTTAACACTTCTGCGGGAGTTAAGGAAAAGTGGATAGGAAAGGAGATAGGAGGGACTATTCGGACAAAGCCCAGATGTTTTTACAGTTGTTTACCGATGACGATCAAACGTACCGATATGAAGATGTTCAGCAGGTTCTCCAACGTCGGCAGCTGAGGGATGAGTTTCTGGACGACTTTACTGAAGGCCTCAAAAATGGAGTGATCGTAGATGCTGGTCAGATAGAAGCTAAGGAGAGAACACAATAATGATTGAAGATGAGAAAAATCACTGATCAAATCCTTTTTTATGGCAATATTTTGTCTTTACTTTGGACACGTTTTTATCATAAAACAACAAAGATGGTGAAATCTGCATTAAAACTAAACAGAAAGCAATATAACTGAAAATAAAACAAGTTAACATGGTGAAGACACTGAAAACTATTTATTAGCTTTGAATTAATGTTAGCACAAAAAAAAACTGAATAAAAAAATAAATTAAAATAAATTACATTAAAATTAGTTATAAAAGGTGATAAATTGTGCAGGGGTTCATAGTATAAAGCAACAAAGTGAATCAGATATCTTGCACATGCGCCATAAAATATTAGGACAAATTCTTCAAAACTCTTCAGTAGTGTTTTTCAACTTTGGGGTCGTGACCCAATGTGGGGTCACCTGTAATTTAAATGCCATCACCTGAAATGTCTAGTAATTAATTAAAAATCATTACAGATTTTTTTTAAAAAAAAAATATTTATATATACCATATATATTTTTAATCATTAAATTAATTCACAACACAATGTTAAACTGTATTTAAATTCACTTTCTCAAAAATACATCAAGTTAAAATAAAATGCAGAATAAAAATATCTGAGCTGGTGTAATTTGTCACTAATCCTGACTACTCATGGTCAAATAATTTTACAAAAAAACATTTAAAAAAATGTTAAGAGGGTCGGCAGAAATTTGTGACATTAAAATGTGGTCACGATATATATATATATATATATATATATAAATAAAGGGGGTTAGGAACCACTGATCTAAACAGGTTGAATATGAGTTCACATTGTTAAATAAATTACTTTCCAACAATTCTATCCAAAAAACATCAACTATTGTAATTATTATAATTTATTAAACTTAATATAATCGACCACCATTCTGAAACATTGCTTGTTCTCAGAGGTTTAAAGAGAGATGATATATTCTAATCAAGTAAGGTTACTTAACTTAAAATGTACTCAAGTACAAGATAAGATAAAACTTTATTGATCCCCCATTGGGGGAAATTTGGATAATGCAGCAGCTCCAAAAAACAGGAAATATAACAGCATCAAACAATAATTAAATAAAGGAAGAAAAAAATACAATAGAATTAAATAATACAAGGCATAAGCACTGTGTACACTTTCACTTGTGGAAGTAAGTCATACATTAAATACTCAAGTAGAAATAAAAAAAAGTAGCTCAATTAAATAATACTCCAAGTAAAAGTTGCTTTTACCCCCCATGTTTATTTTTAGTAATAAATCTTGCTACAGTTCCCTTGCATACAGTAAACATCTCATTTATAAATAAAACAATACCAATTAATTCAATTTAAAATAACACTGACCTGAAATCAGTACAGTGGTTTAAGAACCCAATTTAAAAAAATTATTTAATCAGTAACAGTTGCGTGTAGAAATGCAACAAATGACTACTTTTAAAAACATACTTAAAGTGAAATTACCGATATAGAAATATACTAAAAAAGGTACAAGTACCCATAAAAGCAACTCTTTTACAGTAACGTGAGTGTTTGTAATCAATTACTTTGACCTCTGTTTTCAGTTTGGCTCCGCCCACAGCAGGACTGAGCTGCTGGTTTATCAGCCCCTAATGAATGAGCCTGATCTCTAAACACATGACAAAGGTTCCGTCAGGCTTTGGTTGTTTTGTTGGTGACCAGTCGACCAATCATCTCACCTCAGGTGAACTTTCTCCAGGCTGACGTCGGCCAGGTCGTCGTTTGCCCTCTGATGGATTTCTCTGTGTGTTTCTATCATGGTATCATCAGACAGACCGTCCACTTTATGAATGAACACCTCAAAGTTGATGTTGGGGTTTACTTTGTAGGCCCGAGACACGGTCAGACGTAGCCGCGTGAGGGCGTCCATCAAGTCGTCCTGATAGAGGAGAACGTGACGTTACACTGGGAGGTCAAATGTGAGACCAGCGGTAATTCAATGGTTTCCAACCTGAGCATCGATGACAAAAATCAAAGCACCAGTTCCTCTGAAGATCATCTCACTGTCAAACGTGGGTTCGAAGAAATCCACCTGACCAGGAAAATCCCAGATCTGGAAGTTGACGAAGGAGCTGCTGGAGATGTCGTCCTTGTAGAGTCTGCAGGTGCTCTCCAGGAACAAAGTCTCGTTGGGGGACATTTTGTGAAACACAACCTTCAAAGACAAATATTAGATTTTAGCGTCACAATCCGGGCTTTTAAGAGCACTTTGATAACCCATTAAGCTTTTGTTGGTGCTACAATTTACAGTTTAGTTTGCAGCTACAGTGGCTGGGTTTGGGCCTCAGACCTTGTGTTTGACATCATTGCTAAAGAAATAAGCAGAACTTTCTTAAAAAAACAATTAAGCTTGGTTTAAAAATAAAGGATAAAACAAAATATTTAATTTTAGCAAAATTCTTAATTCACAAACAAGACCTTTTGTGTTTTTGTGTTTGTTTGTATGGTTTCTATGGACACCGAGTCTGAAATAAAACTATTTAAAAAATGAAGGCATGTTTTTCACCTTTTTTTTTTTCTTAGAATGAGTTAAAAATATTTCAAAATAAAGTTTGTCCAATCTAAAACAGCTGCTGCTAAAATTTCCACAATTATGGGAAATTTGTCTTTAGAGTGACATCTGATTCTTTGGTTTTATTTATTTTTCTATGTAGTTCTTGATCATCAGCGTTGTATAATGTGATCAGTTATTGCATATTTTCTTAATGTGGTTGTCTTATCTTAATTTTCACACACACCAAAAAAAAAAAAAAAAAAGACAAATGCTAAATTAGCTAAAGTCTAACAGTTCAATTGACCTTTTCCCTATTAATGCTACTCTAAATGTAATTATATTATGGAATTTTAATTAATATACACAAATATTATCACAAGGGGTTTGTTGTTGATCAGATTAATACTTTTATTTATTGATTAAAAGTCTAAGGTAAAATTTGTCACACTTTAATACTGTTTTGTATGGTTTAAAAGAGTTTTATTAGGATGCTAATGTCACTTTTATTGGAACTTACGGACTGTTTTCAAGTGTTTTTCACTCAATTAGTGGTGCGTTTGTGGACAGCTGGGAGACGCCAGTGTTTTACCTTTTGGATGGAGGACTTCCCGCTGCGCCTGAGGCCCATGAGCAGGATTCGGGGTTTGTCAGCAGGAATGCTGCTTTCCTCCAAGTCCTCCATCCCTCCGTAACCAAAGCTTTTAGGGAAAGAACCGAGGCCGCCATAACTGCCCCCCAAAACGGAGTCATCATACTCCATGTTCATCTTTTACACCTCCCGTCATTCACTGCGGTAACCTTTAAAAAAATCTGCAGAGAAAATTCCAGCATTATTAATGTTGTCTAATGATCGGGTCATCGCTGTAGAGCGGGTTTACATGGTTAAAGAAGAAGTCAGACCACAGCAAACACCAGCCAAAATGTGGAGGCGACAAAGTGTAACAACTTGTAGCAAACTACACAGACACGTGACCAATTATTACGTCACTATCTGCGTCACAGGTGCGTTTTGAAAACGTTTGGCGCCAAAACCCTTAAATTCTTCTTCATATTATTATTATTATTATTATTATTATTATTATTATTATTATTATTATTATTTTTAATTATTATTATTATTATCATTATGATAGCTGTATTCTAGTCTAAAACAAGCACTCAAATAATAAAACAAAGTGCATTGTTTTAGTTTGTATTTTTTTTTTTTTTTTTTTTTGAAGTAAAATTTATTATTACTTTAAACTCTTTTTTTTTTTTTTTTTTTAGCACATAACTTATTTACTATTTTCTGCCAAAGTAACAAAACAAGACCCCACTTTACAGGTAAAAAAATACAAAAGAAATGTCTTCACTCAAGATATTTCCGTTATTTGTAAACCTTGTTTATTGTAAGATTTATTTATTTTTTGATGGACATTCCTACAAGGTTGATTTGTTATATTGGTTGTTCTGATCTCAATGAATGATTGCCTTTTTATTGATTACTTATCAGTAAAGCATAAAAATAAAAAAGTTTTGCTTCTGACCTGTAAGTGTCTGACAAATACTAGATTTCTAATTTAGCCTTAGGCATGGATTTGAATGCATGGAATCAGTTTTGTATTTAACATAGAGCACTTAATATTAGATGTATTTGTCCTTGTAACATTAATGGCTAAATAAATATCCCAATAAATATTTTTCATTTTATTTATTTATTTTTTTTATTTATATGAATTCATAAAACTGCCACGACTGTTGTCCAAAAAAGAAAAAAAGAAACTAAAACAGTTCCTGTGCTTTACGAGGGCTTATTTACTCACCCCAAATGATAAGTTCCACTATAATATTATTAAATTGTGTATAAACGTTAGACGTTAATAACTAAATAAACAGGATGATTATATTACATTTCTGTCTCAAAAGCACAAATACCCCGGAAGTCTAGACGTTAAGCCCCTCCTCTACAATCTGATTGGCTCTTTGCTCATACCGTGTCATGTGATCAGCAGTCGCTCTAAGAATCAGGAAACAAACAGTGAGTATCGTTCCGTCTTACTTTTCCTGACTATTTAGGCGTTTTTAACAGATATTTGCGTTGATGTAACACAGAATTATTCGATTTTATATATTCTATATTGCTCTAAACATTCTCCACATTCTATCTCCTCAAATGCATGTTACAAAACAACTAATCATGGATTAAATCCACATTTTACAGGTGATTATTTACACGTAGTTTGTTACTGACTACTGTTAACTAACGGATATTCTGTCTGATGCTTTCTATGGACAAATTAACAAAACAAGGAAATGTTTTTTTGTCTTATTTTGAAGCTAATTTCTTGTTTCTAGCTCATAACTGACAGAAAAAGGAGCAAAATAAATGCTTCATAATATAAATCTACAAACTACACCAGTGGTTGGAAGAGAGTTGGTTAATAAATGGTTTCATGATCAAAATCTGAATCACAGAAATCCAGATTCAGCAGAACCACGAGATCTTCCAACAATAAATGATTATTTCTGAGTGTTATTCTTTATTTTTCAGGCTCCAGGATGTCTCTGCTGTGGTTCCTTCTCACTGCTCCAGTTCTACTAACAGCTTCCAGCCCAGTTTACAACCCCAACAATGGGACAGTGCCACTGGTTATTTGGCATGGCATGGGTGAGTGAACCCCCCCCCCCCCCCCCACCCCCCCCCCCCCCCCCCCCCCGTGTGGATGTAACCAGGGAATTTACAATGCACAGGTCATTTCAATATTAAGGAAAATCTATTTTTTAATTAAAGAATTACTTTGTTTCTATTATAAATTCTGTAGATTTTAAGCTTTTCTCTTTTTTTTTTATTTACATGAGCCATTTGCGTGAGTTTTTTTTTTTTTTTTTGCTTTTTAAAAATACAAATTCCAACAAAAAAGTTTCATACAGCAAGTGTACAATGTAACCCCCCCTCCAAAAAAAATAATTAAACTAAAAATAATTTTTCAATGTAATTCGTAGGCTCTTTTACCATCAATCAGTTAAGCCAATGTAATATGAACTTTACTGTAACTATTTACTTAATGATTTATTTAATTTCAGCTCCTCAAAATACAATATCATAACTACTTGTCATGTATTACTATAATAATTATTATATAATAATAATACTACATTTGATTTGAAACCACTTTGCCAGAAACACTTCACAGGAAAATTTAAATAATAGCAATACAGTGGTGAAAACATAGAAATATAAATCATTAGTTAAAAAAACAAAAAAAAAAAACGTTTATAATGATCTTGTTTTAAAATTGAATATGTTTTGATTTGACTGAACAAATAAAATCTGAAACTAAACTTGCTGATAATTGTGTGTGTGTGTGTGTGTGTGTGCGTGTGTGTGTGTGTGTGTGTGTGTGTGTGTGTGTGTGTGTGTGTGTGTGTGTGTGCAGGTGACAGCTGCTGCAACCCTATCAGCATGGGGGCGATAAAAAAGATGGTCGAGGAGGAAATCCCCAACATTTACGTTCATTCACTGATGATCGGGAAGAATGTGGTCCAGGTGAAACTCACGTCTTTTATGAAGAAATGTTCAAAAATGTATTTTTTTTTTTTTTTTTTTAATCACAAAACAAATCAGTTTAGTCTGATTGCTCTTACTATGTAGAGCAGGGGTTCTCAACCTTGGGGTCAGGGTTTCATTTGGGGTCACGAGACACTGGGTGATGGGACCCCAGATGCCTTCAAAAAATTAAGAATAGTTTTTGAACAATTTGAGCCCTTTTTGCATATTTTTACCAAACTTGCCATATTTTAACCTATTTTCATCACTTTTTTATTATTTTGGGTTTCACACCAGCACAACAATTAAAATGTTCCTAAAATTGTATTATTTTCTTTAACTAATTGATTTTTCCGCTCACTGCCTTTGATGAAAGAGGAAAATGTGCATAAAAACCCATTGAAACGTGGCACATTTAGACAAACGGACCCACAGAAGCCACTCCTGTGATATTATATTTATATATTTGTGGTGATGGAAGGGTTACATCACAACAATCTCCTTCTTTTAGCTTCTCACAACAAAGCTGCCGCTTCTCGCTTTGATCCGTCGTGACTCGGAGACGAGCGATCGCTCTTTCTTCTTCCCATCGGTCGTTTTGTGATTCCAGCTTTTCATGTCTCGCCTCCTGCAGGACACAGAAAATGGCTTTTTCCTGGACGTGAACGAGCAGGTGTCGATGGTGTGCAGTCGGCTCGCTCAGGACCCCAAACTGAAGGCAGGATACAACGCCATGGGATTCTCTCAGGGAGCGCAGTTTCTGTACGACACACACACACACACTATTCTGTTCTAATGAATATTTTCTACACCAGGGGTCACCAACTTTTCTGAAACTGTGAGCTAATTCATAGGAACTGAACAATCCAAAGGGCTACAAGTCAGAAAAGCACTTTTTAAATACTAAATGTTCACGGTTTCACTTTAATTAGATGCTAAGCTAATAAGGAAGGCTAGCAGTAACTTAAAAAGGTAGGAAATGTTGAGGTTTCAACATGGAAACATTTTATTTCTCCTAATTTCTGCAATTGTATCATTTTTATTATACATTTAATTGAAAATGATCATCTTCCTGTTTTACTAGTTACTAACAAACAACTGGTAACTAATCGTATGACATTTAACATTTGTAAAAATTTTAAATTGTCATATTTTACAAAAAACATGACAATTTGTCACAACGTTTGAGTGAAAATAAACATTTAAAGATGGTAAATTGAATCCTAAAACTGAGGTGCAACAGTATTTAACTCTACTAAGTATTACCTACATCTGTCAAATGTATTTACTGTATCTTTGTGAGTTTGAATCCTGGAAAGTAAATCAGATGTTAGCTGGAGCTCATTGGTGACTAGAGCTTCTGAGGGCCCCTCACATGGTCCATGCGGGCTCCCTGGTGCCCACGAGCACCATGTTGGTGACCACTGGTCTAGATGCTAATTACTGCTCACAGGAAACATAATCTGCGTAGCGTTCAGTCACTACTGAACGATGTTATCATGTCAATGTGGACTTTTTCCAACTCTTTGTTGAATCTATGATGTTTTGTGCGTGTGTGTTCTGTTCTGATTGGTCCTCACCTCCCAGGAGGGCTGTAGCTCAGCGATGCGACACCCCACCAATGAAAATCCTGATCTCCGTCGGCGGGCAGCACCAAGGTGACACCTTTATCCCAAAAAGCCCCTAAAATAATTAAGTTATTTTTTTTGTCACAGCGTTTCCTTCTAACAGTGAGATTATAAACCATCAGATGGATGGATTCTCCTCCTCCATCACGCTAATGACTTCTTTGTGTGTGTAACTCTCAGGTGTGTATGGATTGCCTCGCTGTCCTGGGGAAAGTTCTCCCGTCTGTGACTTTATCCGTAAAATGTTGAACAGCGGCGCTTACAGCGACATCGTTCAGAAACAGTAGGCTGGGATTTCTGTCTCCTGCTAACGGTTATTCCAGGATTACAATGAGATTGTGTGTGTGTGTGTGTGTGTGTGTGTGTGTGTGTGTGTGTGTGTGTGTGTGTTTCAGCCTGGTGCAGGCTCAGTACTGGCATGACCCCTTAAACGACAACCTGTACAGGAACTACAGCCTGTTTCTGGCCGACATCAACCAGGAGAGGGTCAGTGTGAGCATCAAACACACTATTTATGAACTATTATATACACACACAGTTTTCTTTCGTAACGTTCTCTTCTATGAATCTTCTCTTAAACTAAATAATCTAGTTCTGTTTAAACGTATCCAGTCCTTTTGTTCTTTCCTTCCGTCTCGTCTCGTTGTGAACTCACCCTGTCTCATCTTAATTTATATGCAAATATTTAGTTTTGTGTTATTTTGTCTTTGTTTCTTAATCAAAATATTATTTTTTTTAATCTTATTCTCATCCTATTTCAACGTCTGTCCATGACTCAATGCCCCTTAGTGCTGTTCTTTAGCTCCTCCTTCAGCCCAGAAAAAAACTCTGAAAGGACACATCAAAGCGATCAGTAGATGCCTCTGAGGAAGACAGACAGTTGGAAGTCGAAACATGTCAGGGGAGATTAAAGTCAATTTCAAATTGAATTTCCTGAAAAATTTTGTCCAAGTAAAAGAAACTTTCACATTATTCCAAAAAATAAGATCATAAGTGAGATGTCAGGTTGTCTTTTCTTCCTCTCATTTTCTGCCATTACTTGTTAGTTTGTCCTTTTCTGTCTTCATTCTCTATTTATTAGTCCTGAGTTGTCTAGTCCTGTACTTTTTATTTTTAGTCTGGTTTTATTTATTTTACAGCCTCAGATTTTCACTTCCCTAATTAGATTGAATTACTGGCTTTTAAACCTCCTGACATCGTACAAAAGACGCTTCATAGGATTAAATCAAGTTAACTAATATTATATGTCCATGTCCATGTTTCAGATGACAACATTTACAGTGTTTTCTCATAAACTTGTCTATTATTACTATTGTTTTAGTTCATATTTTTAGTTTGAAAGATATTCTGAATTAGGTGACTTTGCTACTTCTTTTTTTTTTATCCAGTTTACTAGTTAAATGTGGATTTATCAGCTGTAAACTGATGCTCTTTGCTTTTTCTTTTTTTTTTTAATTTATTGGTAAAGGGAATAAACGAGACTTACAAGAAAAATCTGCAGCGGTTGGAAAAGTTTGTGATGGTGAAGTTCCTGCAGGACTCTGTGGTGGATCCAGTGGAGTCAGAGGTAAAATAAATGGCCAGACATTTGTTACTAAAGCAACAAACGTCTGGTTTTTGACTCTCTCGCTTTCTGCAGTGGTTCGGTTTCCTGAAAACTGGACAGGCCAAAGAGACGGAGACTCTGCAGGAGAGCGCGCTTTACAAAGAGGTGATTAAATCATACGTGAATCACAAAGTGGTTATTAATCAGCTCTGAATACGTTCAACCTGCAATGGGATTAAAGTATAAGCATCAAATACTCACCACTGTTCTGAAACAACAGGAAATAATGTCTAATTTTTGATAGAAAGGGACTAAACTCCAACAGAAACTAAAAAAAAGAACAAACCAAATTTAGATTAGTTACAATTTTAGTCAGAAAAACTGACTTTAAACATGTAAAGCTGCTTGAGATGTTATTTTTTTATTTAACCATGATTTCTTGTGTTTCTTCACCAGACTAGGTGGTCAGTGATTCACTCGACACTATTTTTATTCTAGTTTGTTCCCAGTATTCCCTGTGATATCGTCTCACTCTGCAAGACATTTATTTTTGGACTGTTTCAGATCTGTCCGTTTGAACCCATAAATAAACATCTGCCATTGTGTAAATGCTGCAACTTTCAGTGGAAACGGTAGAAATGAGATGAGAAGTCACTTTGGCAAACACAAGAAATCACAGTAAGGAGGAAGTAAAAACTCTTTAATGCATCCGTGTACGGAACTCTATATCCCAGAATGCAATGCGCAAAACTCTTCCGATCACGTCAACAAACCATCAAATTTTCAAACGGCAATTTCAACTTTTTATATTTGTTTATGAGTAAATGATCTTTGATTTATTGATTTATACCCGTAATCTTATCAAATGGCTTTGAATGGTGACTTGTCATTTCTGTTGTAGTTTGGATACCTAAACTGATACAATATGAATATTGTATCAGTTTAGTTCGCTTGAAATTTAAACAGCACACAATCTTAAAACTACTGTATTCTATACCTTCACTTTCTCAAATGTAAATCTTAGTTCAAATTAAATGCAGTACCAAGAGAAAAAAAATACTGTATAAAAATAACTGAGCTTGTGCATCTTGTCACTAATCCTGGCTACTCTGCGTTTGTTAAAGTGTAACGAACTTGATCAATAACTGATCATGGAAAAAAAAAAAAGATTTGTGGTCGCCCGAATCTTGCGATAAACATGGGGTCGCGATCCAAAAAAGGTTGGGAATCACTGGTTTATGATAAAGTGGCATCGGTGCAACCCTAGAAATATGAGAATCAAAGTGATCATTTATATCTTCTAACAATAATGATTCAGTGCTTTAACCTATAATCTAGCCTGAGGAGGAAAATAAACATGCTTTCAGTCCAGGAATCACACTTAGATCCTGTCACAGCTCAAAGCTCTGTGTTTTCTGTCCCTGTAGGACCGACTGGGTTTGGCTGTGATGGACAAAGCAGGGAAACTGGTTTTCCTGGCCACAGAAGGCAATCACCTCCAGTTTACCAGACAGTGGTTCAATGAGAACCTGCTGCCTTTCCTGCATTAGAGAGCGTCTGCACTTTAACTCCAACATGCATCATTCATTCCCTTTGCACTGATTGAATCCCTGTGATGCTAAAGCTACTGCTAGCATGTCACATTTTTAAGGCCAAGTGTGAGTTGTTTGTCTATTTCTGTTGCTTTTAAAAGGTTTAAATGAAATTATTCACTTGTATAGAAAAGGTTCAATAAAGAATTAAAACACTGTTATTATATTGCAATGTTTTATTAATGTCTCCAGGATTAACGAGCAGACTTTTGGACCCAAAAACTGAAAAGAGGTACAAGAATAAGATGATATAAAAATGCATCAGTGTGGATTTCTATATATATTCAACGATGTTTACGATTAATAACCATTTAATGTTGATGCTGCTTTTGTGCACTACTTTAGTGCCAACATCTTTTTGCTTCTTTCCTTCCTCTTTATTTGGAATGATGCGTTAGCGCTCAGGAATGTTAATGTGACGTAAGACTTTGGATCAAACATAGTCTATGTTCTAATTTGACTTTTTGAGCTCAAGTTAACCTTTGACTGTTTATATTCTCACACACGGAGATGATATGAACACGGTTTGTTACAGCATGATGTTTCACAGGAGCATCATGGGTAATTCTAACACGAATGAGCAGAAGAATCAGAAACATTTAAGAGAAAAAGACGACAATCCTGATTAGCTTAAATTGATAAACTTAGCTTAGCATGATCCAGATCAGCGGAAACAATAGAAACGCATTAATCGGAGCCTCCCATCTGTTGGCAAATTAATATGAAAAGTGCTGTCGTTGAAACCAAATTCACATCACAAGCTGCTCCCTGCTGATTGGCTGGAGGTTTTGGCCCAGGTAAAGCAAGCAGTCCTCTCATTGGCTAAAAGGGACAGCTTAAGCTTGGCTGATGATGATGAGGAGGAGGAGGAGGAAGTGGGTCCGAATCGCCGTCTACAGTGGAAGTGAGATGGTGGAGGACGAGGGCGTTGTGGGGGAGTGGGGGTTATGGTGGCGACGCCGTCTTTATGCTGCTCAGGTTTAACCGGCGATTTCTGACGAGGTGGTGACCAGCTTCTGACCGTCCCACACCGTCTTAAACTGCTCAGGAACGGGAAGCTCCGTCTGAGGAAAAACACAAACAAAAACCTGATCAAAACCCTTCAGCAGCACTTTGTCAGGTTTAAGTTTGTCTAGAAAACACATAAGGAAGTGCACATAAGTGAATCAAACCAGACTGAATAACAAGTGCATGTCTATCAAAGGTCCTGAGACTGAAGAACACAATCTGAGCCACTCATAAACAAGCTTCATTGGAAACGGAAGAATACCAGGAGGTCACATGGCTTTAAACCAATGACAGAAGCAGAGACGTGATACAAAACCTACTGGGAAATATAAAAAATAATAATCACAATTATTTTAGTCATCATTGAAACCACGATTATTCCAACGATTAGTTGTCAACCAAATAGTTAATTTTTTTTTTCTTAATCGAACAATGTAAAATATATTCTTTAAAAATAAATACAATCCTTCAAACACCAAAATCACACGTGTTCACTTTTGCACAAAACAAAGCAGTTCTTGCACATGATGCGTCTTTGCTTTAGGTCTCGTCTCTTCATTATCAAACACAAAATGTTCCCAAATAAGAGAATTTTACTTGCCTTGTTTGTTTACAAGTGTTTCAGTCGTTAGAACAGACGCTTTAATTTATTTTCAGTTTAAATGTCACGTTATCCTTACATTTCTCTATTCTGTTCCTCCAGCACTGTGGTTTATTGAAAACATGTATTTAAAAAAATTAAATAAAAATGGGTGCACATGAAAAATTAAGTGTTCACCTGTACTTAAACTGTAAAATAATTTTTATTTACTGCATAAAAACCTGATTCAGTGATGATCATTCAATGCTTGCCAATAGATATATTCACTACTGTGCATGAGATTCACACAAGAGTTCTTTACTTATGTAAATGAATATAATCCATCTCAGAGAGACACTCACAAACTCTCCGTCCGGGTTTGGCACCAGGACGTTCATCTCAGAGCTCTTGGCGCTCACGATCTCACAGCTCAGAGAGTCTTTGCTCAGGTACACGTGGCAACCGTCCGTCTTATTGATGGAAATAGTCGGGACTTTGCCCATGACCTGCAGAGTAAGACGACAACAAGACAGAGCTGAAACAGGGCAGCCTAAAGCAGACATGGGTCACTGTGTTGTCCTTAACACAAAACATAAAATAAAAACACACAGAACTTAAAAAAACAGAAAAATAAACAAAACCCTTTGTTCTTTCCAATGCTAATGCTCAGATTGGTTGTTATTCTAAACGCTGACATGAATATTGATAATATGGTCCTCAGATTAATCAGTTTTGTGGCCATAACTATGATTAAACTCCCCCGTCTCTGGTCTAAACCGACACAGAGTTAGTAAAAAGGAAGTGACATTTGTTAAACAGGAAGTTGTTCACACACCTGAACCTTGATGTCCTTGCAGTTGATGATGTCCACGATGCCGACGACGTCCTCGAACACCAAACCCATCTTCTTACAGTTGTCTGTCACAGAGCAAAACAAAGGTTACAACACTTTACATCTGTCAGCCTAAACATTATGACCATCTACCTACAATAACATGTACATACATCCGACTAATGCTGCCTAAACAGCAGGACTGGGGTCAATTATATTTGAAAATGTATAATTCATAATTATTACATTTATGACAATTGTAATCATAATTGAATTGTAACTGAGTTCACTTATTGAAATATACAAAAAATACAGTATTAATACCAAGATTTCCGTGGATAAAGAAGCCTAACAAGGAAACAAAGAAATTAGAAACAAATTAAATGATAGATAAATTTTTTTTTTGTATTTTACAGCTAATTTAATACGGGGTCAAAACTGACCAGTTATAATGAGAGATGCTAACAAAAAGCTAACACTAGAGGAAGGATAATTAATTTATTTTAGGCTCAGTAATTGTGATTAATTCAATCTGAACTTTAGTAATTGAGAACGTAATGATAATTGACTGACATTATTTTTCCTCTGTAAGTCACTGAAATCATAATTGAGTTGTATATAGATTACAATTGATCCAAACCTTGCTAAACAGCCCTGATCCTGCACATCAGAGTAACGAGATACAAAAATATTAATTAATTTCAGTAAAAAAAAAATAAATATTAATTTCAGCTAAAAATGGTCCAGTTGAACTCTGTAGTCTGACAGCTGATGCTCAGTGTCTGAGCGTCTCTTACCTACAGTGATGGAGTTGAGTTTGCCTTTGACCTGCAGCGTGCTCTTGTTACATTTATAGGCGTAAACCACTTGTTTGAGCTCAGTGTCGCTGATCACCAGATCCTGAGCTCCCTCTTGGTTCTCCTGCACACACACACAAACACACACACACACACACACACACAGAGAGAGAGTGATGCAAAGAGCAGTGAGATGGAGGCAACACAGCAATAAATGAATCTTCTGCTCCCCACAGGGTGGCATGTATCAGACCAGCAGGACACCCCACAAAATAAAATGTGTGCTGAGCTCTGATGCAGTCGTGCTCATACCCTGACAACTAAACACTGTGCACAAAACAAGGTTTGACAATAATAAAACACGGTTAAACTGACAAATCAGATCTGGACTAAACCACGCCTTACTGCATTTCTCAAAAAGAACAATCCTCCTATAACGTTTAATAATCCGTTTAGGGCAGGGATTTTCAACTTTTGGGAAATGTCCTCTTATAATAAAATAACAAAAATTATATTTTCTTTTAATTAAATTAATTTCAAAAATAAATACATGTTTAATCTTATTTAAACTTTATATCTATTTATTTATCTTAATTTATCTATTTTGCAGTTAAAAAAAAAAAAGAGCCTAAATAATAATTTATAATTTTCAAATGAAACCACCACACATGATCTCAAACAACTGTATTCTATACTTTCACTTTCCGAAAAATTAATCTAGTTCAAATAAAATGCAATATGAGAACATCTGAGCTGGTGCATGTCGTTACTTTATGAACGATTGCTTCCAACTCTGTATTTGTAACAACATAACAAACATGATCAAAAAACTTATTTTAGAGAAGGAAAAATGTGACATAGATGGGGAGAAAAAGCTTGAGAACCACTGGTTTAGGGAAAATATTTCACCTTGTTTGTTAAACTAACTTTATTCTTCTTCTGATATTTTCATCCATCATCAGCTGACACTGCCACCTAGTGGGCAGCAGAGTGAACTTCCCAAGGCTCGCCTACTTTGGTTAGATTTGAACTGGTTTAAATGTAGAACTTATTGGTCTCCACTCACCACTTTCCACTTCTTTCCGTCCAGCTCCATCACAGGGGGGAGGGAGCGGGCGGGGGCAGGCGCTGCAGGTGACGCCGAAGCAAAGGGTTTGGGTCCGCTACGCACCGAGGTGGGCTGACTTCTCAAGTCTGGGTTTTTGTGGGTCTTCTTGTCGTCGCTTACATGCTTTAAGCCTGTAGATGGAGCGTGTGCAACAGCTTTTAAAACCACACGAGCACTGGTGAGCATCAGCAAAGTGAGGAAGGGGTCCTATCTTCTATCTACCCTTGGTGATGTCGGCTCCCTTGTTGAGGGCGGCGAAAAGAGCGTTTCGGGCCTCGGTGCCCCCGGAGGAGTCTCCAGCGGAGTCCATGCTGGGTGGGGGGGGGCCGGGGGGAGGAGGAGGGGGACATCCAGAAGGAGGAGCAGCTCCAGAGGCCGAGGCTACGGGACCCTGAAGAGACCAGTGGACGGTTACAACAGCCATGATCGTCATGTAATTTAACACCAGCCTCATGCTTCTTAACTCACAGATTTGCTCCAGACAAGGCCGGTGGTGTGATGTGCTTTGATGTAGTTCTGCAGCTCGTTCCAGATGGAGAGGTAGGCCTTCACCCAGTCCACGTGGGTCTTGTCTCTGTGAGGATCAAACGTTGTTAACTCTCTGAACCGTGCACGTACATATATATTTATATACTGATTAACCACACTGATTACTTTAAAAACACGCACACAATTGCTAAAATGGGATTCAAAAACTCAAAGAAATGTTGGAGAAACTGTGACGCACAAATAGGCAACCATAATCAGACAATTTTGGGACAATGTTTTTTGAAGCTGTTGAAAATGTATTCCATCACAACCTAAAGACCCTAGAATGGCAATTCTGGTTCTAATACCAGCAGGGATTGATGAAAAACTAGAAAAAAAACTTAAAATTAATGACAACAGCAGCAATGAAAAGTATTACAATTAATTGACTAAAACCAGGGTTGTGGTCAATTACATTTTTCAGTTACAATTCCGTTTTCAATTATGATTACAGTGACAAGCATTTTTTCCAATTACAATAATTTTTATCGTCTGAAAGTCAATAACAATTACGTTGTCAATTAATACATTTCAATTAATCACTATTACACAGCCTGATATAAATAACCTAATAAAAGCTAATGTTCCTCTTGTGTTCGCATCTCTGATGATAACGGGTCCTAAATCAGCTTTAAAATACTAATATAAATCATCTTATTTCTTTCTCATCTATTGGTTACATTGTTAGGCTTCCTAATCTATGAAAATGTAGGTTTTAATATTTTTGGTGTGAGCGTGTGAGCCTTTTTTCTGTCAGTATAACCCTAAAATTAAAAAAAATTAAAATAAAAAATGTAAATGGTAAAATATGGGAGAAAGCTTGATATAAAACATATTTTAATAATTGTTAACTACATATGTGTAGAACTGTACATAGAACTGTAACATGGTTCTCCAGGTTTGAGTGAAATTATAATTGACAAATTTTCATGACAATTACAAAGTAATTTATCTGAACTCAATTACCAATTAATAAAGATAACGACAGCAGCAGATTTTTAAAGTTCCAATCACGCCATATTTGTAATTAATTATCAATTACACGATTACAATTATAAGTGAGTCCAATCCTGGCTAAAACCAAACGTCCCTAACATGCACTATGTGGACTTAGATAAATATACCACGTGGAGAAAATGACATGTGCTTTAAGAAAGAAATATTTTTTATTAGATAAAAACCTGCTTTTAGAATTTTAGAAAAGGTAATAAGTTAGAAAACTGTGTTTGAAAATATGGCCGTTGTCTACTTCGAAAATCAAAAAGTGCCAACTAATCTATCGACACTCGGTGCTGACTCAACAAAACCATGAGGAACTCTAAGTCCTGGTCTGACTGGTTCCTTTTTCTGCTTCAACAATAACATGATGTCATGAAACGTCACTGACTTCTCCTTGTAGTCCTTGAGAACACGGTTGGTGTAGAACATGGCGGCGTCCTGCATCTCTTTGACAAAGGGGCACGGCTTGGGGGCCTGGACAAAAAGAGTGGATTATTATTTTACCAGGAAAGGAAAAAGTGGAGGAATCTGAAGGAATGTGCGTTGGTGGAGAAAAAGGATGTAGTAAAAAATTTGATTTGGCGATATACCACAATATTTCACTGCATAGTTAATATCGTTATCGATCCAAAAAATGTCCAAATCGATTTTTTAAAATCACATAAATAAATGTAAATTGTTATGATTACTTTTTTCTTTAAGAACTTAAACTTGTTTGAAAAATGTAATTTGACAGTTTGTACTTGAATTACAGTTAAGTTACATTTACTTGTTCTTGCAAGTTTTAAAACAAAAACAAAAAAATGAAATAAATTGTATTTCATACCATTTTGAAATTTGTAATTATTGACATTGCGATTATATTGTATTGTTTAGTATCGGGATATATCGTACCATGACATGCAAAACGTGATCGTATCATCAAATACATGGCATGGTACATCCCTATTAGAGAACATTGAGTCACATTTGAGTTGTAGAGGAAGAAATACAAAGAATCAGAGTGTTTAATGTGTGTCTGTGTGTCACTGCGTGTGTGTATGTGTGACACCAACAAAGCATCCATCATCAACATGAACAGAGGAGCTTTGTTGATGTCAAAATGAAAGCCATCAGAATCAAAGAGCAGCTTGTTTCTGCTCATTACACACATAGGGAATAAAATCCCCCCCCCCACTCTGTCTCACCATGGCAACCCATCCCAGAGCCGGCACGCTCTCGCTGACAGCAGAGAGGTGGTTGAATAGCGGCGAGCTGCGGTTGCTCTCGCGGTAAGCCTGGATCTGCTGGATGGCTTTAGACACCGGCTGCAGGAGAGAGGTCAGCACGGCCTGTGGAGACGACAACACGTCTGACTTTATCTCACAGGAAGGAAGGAACTATCATCACTAGCAGCTGAGTAACAAGTCAGCACAATTCTTTGCACCAACAATGCTTCCAGAATCCTCTTTAGAGTGAGGCTAACATTAGCCTGAATGGGAGGAGCAACTTTGTAGGTATATGTCTCCACTAAACCTCTCTTATACCCATTAGGAACGTAAAGGGGTAGTTTTAATCTAACATTAATACAAGATTTCAACATGTTATTTATTGGTTTATTTAACCGGGACAGTGTACATTAATACCAATACTGAAAATATACCAGAATAAGCCAAAAGGCTCATTTTCATCTGCAGTGCCTGGACAGAATGTTGAATTGTCACCATAAAACAGGAACTCATTTTAGTTCGGGGGCCAAATACGTGGGCCACAGATATTATGTAGGAAAACAAGTAATTTCTACATTATTGGGCACTAGTTTACACTTCAACGTATACCGGTATATAAAATACAAAATATGTAGGAAACCGACAATATCTGATCATGAAGTGACAAATATCAGCCCCAACTTTGAATTTCTTAGATTTTGTAACCAATTTTAATTTACTAAGGGAAATATATCATTATTTGAGGAAAATTTGAGCTGTTGTTGGATGTTTAACATTAAAAATGACTGTAATTGTGTGATATAAGCAGTTGGAAAACTGTGAACCCCTGAAAATATTGAGTTTTATCAACACAATGATTCATGTTTTCTCTGTCATTTTTACTTTTTCCTGCAGGTCAAATTGGATGATTCAAAGGGCCGTTCAAATTAAACCTGAGCATTTTGTTTCCACTAAGAAACCAAAAGGAAACTAATTCTGTAAAACAACTGTGTTAAAATGTGTGAACCTATAAATAAAGATGGTTAGTGAAAGCTAATGCAAAACTCATTTAATGGCAACTCTCCACAAATAAATAAGGTCAGAGGAAGGAAAAGAAACATGCAGGATGGCATTAAGCAAAAACCTCAAGAGAAACAGGAAACGCTGAACACGATGAGGAAATAACTGGCAGTTCACTCACATCAGATGGCTTCTGGGAAGAAGCTGCTGTCTGGAGGAGATTTCTCTCAAGACAGAAGGCCTGCTTCATCATATCAGCCTGCAGATGGAAAAACGACAAACATTGATCGGGAGGTTTTTAAGTGAAGGATGTTCAATGAGCTTCTGGGTTCATTGTTGCTAAAGATGAGCAGGAAAATATATCATCACAAGCATTCACAAAGTATTTTTACTTTCAGCACATTACGATTGATCTACAGCATAAACCACTGCTGCAAAACCTAACAACAGGAAAACCAGAACATTTAAAAGGACACGTGCTGATGACGTCTGTCAACCTGTCACCTACATGCTTTGCAACGTCACCTCCGATCTTCTGGCTGAGGGAAAGGTACTGAGCAACGGGCCCAGAGACGATGTTATCGTAGGCCTGAACGAACTGGGACGCGGCTGCAAAAATGACACAAAACAACCATTTGAAGATTAAAATTATTCACATTTACAAACCCGTCTACTTTAACATGATGCATAAATCCACTCAGCATATTCTAACCTTTATCTGATTATATTGACGGCGGTGCTTGGTAGCAGACATTTAGTGTTAGAGAGACAAGGAAAATTAAAACAACCTGGTGGGTCAAACCGATAAAATTAAAATAACAAAAAAAAAAAGCCATTAAATGCTTTTTTTTGCACTCCAAACAACGTGAAACCGTTCTCATTTCAAGAGTTCCCAGTATACCCATAATACTGATGCAAAGATTACAATACCAAACGGGAGACTGCTGTGCTTTCATTAATTTTAGCAAATAAACACACCAGACAGAAAACGAATGCCCAGTTGTGTGCAAATTGTGCACGAAATTAATTGTCGATCACCAGATCTTTGCAGCCCCCGCTAACACCTCAATGCTAAACATGTAGCAGCAAGCACAATAGCTAGCACGTACACTGACAATGCTAGCTGCTACATGCTGCGAGCACACAAATGAATAAAGTCAGTGGATAAATATTATTATCTAAAGAAGAGAAAAAGCAACAAGTTTGGTGTTGAATAATTGTATTGCTCAGAAAAATGTTCGTACTGTTTTTGATGTGCTAATTTATAACAGCACATATGGACCTGATGTGTATTTTCTACTATTTGGAAATTGACTAAAGAAAACGTCAATATTTCCCCCTGATGGTCAAAACTGAAGGTGGCAGTAGCCCCTGGGACTAGTCTCACATACAGTGGAATGTAAATGTCAACGCCTGCATCTGTTAGTAACAATAAATGACTTAATAAAACCACTTTGTTATATATCAATCTTTAGATCTGCCACAATAATGTAATTAATTTAAATGAAAATACCACAAGTTGAGGGCATTTCTCAGCAATGTTTGGGTGAGATTAATTAATGACTAATGCTTATTTAATTAATCGCTAAAGTGTTTTAATCTCTTGACAGCACTAGCTGTTAGATTTCACTAATGAGACCATGTGATCAGTGGATACCTGCTGGTGCTCCAGCGCTGCCTCCTCCTCCTCCACCTCCGGGGCCCATGGTCTCCAGACGGCTCACCGCCACCTCCAGCCTCTGCACCAGACTCGCCAACTCTGCCATACCTGTGGGGTGGAGACCATCGTTGAATAAGAGGAGAAAGCACGAAGAGGGAAGAATGTAAAACTTCATGTATACCGGCTCTGAGGAAAACTGGCAGTTGACAGTCGAAACATCTCAAGAGATAAAATTGACTGAAAAGAACTGAATAAATGAAACCCTAACAAATATTTCGAAAAAGACAAAATGAACTTGCTGGAATTACAAACTCGGGTTCTCACTAGGGCTGGGCAATAAGAACCAAAATTCATATCTCGAAATGGCAAAATATGATATAATTCTTGATATTTCTAACTCAATAAAGTCATACAAGAAAAACAATTGTAGGCTAAATATGCTGATGAAAAATGCCACACATGCACATTTATTAACAAACAGCTGCACAATATGTGACACTTTTGGCTATTTCTCCCTTAAGGGACAGCACGTGTGAGTGAGTTCTGCAGTGTGGATTGTTTAGGGGAAGGTCTGGGTTGGAACACACTCAGAAATCCATCAAACTGTGCTTTTTATGCTGTTCTGAGAAGTAGTGAAAGCAGAGAATCCTAAAACGAGTGTTGTACAAAATAAGCTATAAAATAAAAATATATTGATATAGGCGATATTGTTATTTTCAATATCACCAAATGAGAAAACTTGATATATCTTGTATCTCCATACATTGCCCAGGCTGAGGCTGACGTATATGTTTCTCAGTAAAAAAAAAAAAAAAAAAAAAAAGAATGTAAAAACAACCCGTGCACGCCAAGTGTGCAACAATTATTATGACGGCACAGATTTAAAAAAAGGACAAAACAGAAAAACCCCCGTACAATGTAGGGGCTGACATCAGAGAGAACCCTGTATACTGAAATGGGATTTTTAAAAGTGACAAAGAATTTGTGATCACTTTAAAGCAAAACATACCAAAATTACTGCAATAATCTTTCAAAACAGTTGGGTTTTTTTTGTCCATGTTAGATTGTTTTCAGGCAGTGGCGTTCAATGACTCGTGTTGCTTCTGCACGAGTGACAGCAACGACAATAGTTTGTTTTTTGGGGTATTAAATACAAAGTGCAGCACAATTAACAGACTATCCATTAAACTCTGCAGGTTTAAACCCCACCTACGGTGAAGCAACAACAAAAGAATGAATTCTCACACAAGCTTGAACATGTAAAGCATGTCTGTCGTCAGGAATTCCTGCAGCGAGCAAAAAGCTTTTTTTTTTTTTTCCCCATGCATGCAGTAGAAACAAATATAAAACTACAACAGGAAGTCAAAGTCCAGCTTCTTAATACATAATCTGTGGGTCAGTTCACTTAACTCCAAGTCAGACACGATCACACCCAGTGGCTCTCTTTTGAATATGCCTTTGCTTTTTGTAAGGTTACATAAGCCTTTCTTGTAGCCTCCAGCATTCACCTGGACGATAATGGCTCTCACCGTGTTGACACAGGTAAAACCTGCCCTGCACTCACTTTAATAAAAGCTCCAGTTTCAGTCAAATTTCTCTTTGTTTGCTGAATGCATGTGCATTACTAAACCATGAAAAGCAACATTGTCAAGTTGTTGACCACCATGCAGTTAGCATTTCAGACAATACGTTTTGATGGAAAAACAAGGGCGTACATGCTAATTCTCCATTTCCAAATGCTTTATTCACATATTTAATAAATGCACAGGCATTTGTTTCATTTTATAACCTTTTGTTTAAAACATTTATCTAAAACTGCAAAAATTTAAAACAAACTCAGAACTTTTTTCAGCAATTTTCTCCAGAAATCTTCCACTAATAAACATTAGAGAACAGTGGGTAAAACATGAATGCAGGGTAATGATGCTGTGGTCACAAATTACATTACAGACCATCAGTGGATGAAACAGTAACCAGGTTAACAGCCACACAGTGAAGGTGATGCTAATCAACAGGGTGTGATTCTTATTTCTATTGAACAAAGTATTATTTCGAGTGTAAAGATGACGCCCAAAATAAAATAAATAAATTTACGTAAAAAGCTAAATTCACTTCCTAAACAAAATAAAGTGCAAATAGCAACCAGACATATATGCATGTTTTGGGACAATATCATTTACACACAATTTTCCATCATAAAACAGATGGTGAAATGTGTAACAACTTTAACCTAATGACCACTTCAAATCTTGCGCAAAATCTTGTGAGATTTGAGTGATCTTTATTTGGCGCAAATACAGCAGAAAAATATCAAATTAATCGTATTAAGCATGTTTGGTATGGTTTCCAGAAGTTTAAAAGCCAGTATTGAGATCTGATTAGGGAAAGTAGATAAAATGGAAACAAAAAAAGGTAAACAGATGCAGAAATATGGCAAATTAAGCAAGATCAGAAAGTTGAAATGAAGATATAAGAACATACATTATATACCACCATGTTTTGGACCCTTAATCCAGACAAAATGAGGCAGGTTTTACAGTAAGGCACCATATTTTTTCACTTCATAACTAATTAATACAAGGCAAATACAGTCACAACAAAACAGCCAAAGGCCTCATAACAATACTACGTCCTAACTTCCCCATTAGCTGCATCATTTATTCAAAACAAAGCTGTAAAATGACTTATTTGCATTGATTTATCTCAGAGCAGCAAAAACACACCACTGTGTCCTTGGCCCACATTCATCCAGCTCTACTTCAGCTTTAACCTGAAGGAAAGGTTCACTTCCTGTGTTCGGCTGAGGTCTGACCCACCATCAGCAAATTAACACAGTGGCTCTTATAGAAACACCAACTTTAAAAGGTCAACAGCACTAATTAATACAGTGTTTACTAAAGGTGAGATGATTATTGTTTGTTTCATTTTCCTACCCAGAGTAATTATTGAAGTTTTCACAGAGATCAAGTCAAATTAAAGATAAAATAATTATTTTTCAAACTGGAATTTTCTGTATTATTCTTTCCAAAATATCTATCTATAAAGCAAGGGAGCTGTCTGTCTGTCTGTCTTTCTCAAATATCTCTGTGGATCAGCCTAAGATTGACCTGAGACTTTCAACATGGCTGCTGCTTGGTTCAAAGGTGTGCGAAGTTGGATTTGTTAGGACTGCAATGATACCGTTCATACATTTCAAATAATTGTCCACCGGGATAGGAGACAGCAGACAGGTGCGTACCAGAGCCAATCACTTGATAGCTGGGACTGATGACATTATCACTGTAGAAGTAGGACTGATGAGCGTTTGCTGGCTTTGATCATCGCGTGGCGACGGTGCAGTTGGAGGCGGCTTGTCCCGGCCGGCAGAGTGCCAACACTCCGCTGGAGTGGCTTCACTTTTTACTCGCGTTGGGTGAAGCGTGTGTGTGTGTGTGTGTAATTCAGAAATGAATTTGCATTACGAATTAAGTGTTTACAAGGTTACTTTAAAGAGGATTTCACTTTTATTCTGAATTAAACTGGAATTAAAGCTCCCATCATGTAAACGTGAGTGCCCCAAAGTATTTCTCCAGGCATAACTTCATACTAATACGTTGCTTTTTCCCAATTTATTAATTTAAATAAATGAAAACAATAGTTTTCACTCTACACATTTCACAACAAACTTAAATGTCCCTGACGTCCCACCTTCAAACACAACCTCATTTGACCATCCATGAAAAAGCTACTTAACCTCCCACTTTTCTATAGTAATTCATACTACCTACAGGCACTAGTAGTACCAAATAATTATCGGGGGCCAATTATCGTCTATCGTATCGCATTGTCAACTCCGTTAATCGTCCCACCCCTACGACTGGTTTACCTTTCTTTCAAATCCATAATGTACAATGGAAAATATCGACAACAAATCTAAGTGCAGAGGAATTTTTGATTTAAAGTGAAGCATCCACTAAATGTGGTTTCAAAATAAATGCTGACTATCAGGGAAAGCTTACAGTAAAAAAAAAGAATAGAAACATGAGAACATCCAGAAAACTGAAGCCTACATTTACATTTACTTGAGACTGAAACAACCTGAAGGAGTGAACAAGTATATACTGCAGCTTTCCTCCTAGATTTAAACACCTTTAAAGATTAATTATGTTTAAAGTTCTAATTTCATGCATCCATGATCCTCAACCTGTGGCCTAAATTCAATGAACATGAACAAAGTAGTACGGTTTATGTAAGGAAAACCTTTATTACAAAGAAGCAGACCATCCAAACAAACAAAACCTTTGTTCATTTTAATGTGTTGTTTTGTTTCTCCTTCCTTGTGGTATTAAACATTTGTTGATCTCTATATCTCCATTCTTTCAGTTTAATCTAAAAAAATTTAAGGAATCTTGTGACATGAATTATGCCTCATCAGACAAAGCAACATTTACTTTTTGTGAGTAGTTTCCAGTTCTTAGCTGATAGGAGTGACTGATGGCTTTAGTTCTTCTGCTTTTAGATGTGCAACCATTTCCTCTGCAGACCTAAACATGTCCTATAACTAAAAATATAAATTAGATATAACTTAATGGAGTGGCCAGAGGTAAGGACCACTCTATTTTAATGTCATCTTTGCTACTCTCTAAGATAGTTTGCATATTCAAATGGTCAATTTACATTTACTTCTTAATGCATGAGTCTTTCTGTAAGTTTTAATAATGAGTTTTGTCACAAAATTGTCATTTATACTCTTCCTGTAGTCACTGGCATCTAGTTAGTTTCATATCTGGTCAATTATAGAAAGCAGCGTTATCTTGTTGACTAATTTTATTTGCTTTATGTCACAAACTTGGATTTTGCAAATTCGCTATAGTTTGCATATTTGTCAAGTTGCTTTGCACCACTTTTAAAATACACATACTGTGCATAAAAAAACAATTTTTTTTTTTTTTTTTTTAATACATCAGCATAGCTCTTTCCCATATAGATAAAAACAGAGCATTGTAACTGCACAAAAAAGTGTGCTGAAACCTGGGCATGTTGAACAGCTTATGTTTTTTCAATAAAATCTAAAAAGAAAGGACTAACTTTCTGCATTTATTTGTTGTTCGAGGCATATACCTCAGTTAAGTTGCACTAAAGTCATGTTGCATTAACGTCAAAGTTAGTTTAAAAGCCACAGGCAGGTTGTATGTTATTTTTTTATTTTAAATTGTTGGCACATGGCATGTTAAAGCCAATGTTTTGAGTGTAAAATATGCCAATAAAATATATTTCATATATAATGTTCTCATGAAGGTGTACACATTTACAGATTAGTTGTTTCTTCAGTCATATATATATTTAAAAAAAAAAAAAAAAATTTTTTATCGCAATAATCACCTTATACTTTAATATCAGGTATCAAGATATGAATCTTATCGCCAGGTGCCAGGCAATACACACCCCTACTATTTAATAAATAATTAAATACATATAAATAACACTATTTGCTTGAGCTGCGTTTAAAACTTGTTTTCGTGGGCTCAGGGTTTTAAACAAACCCAGTTCAGAAGAAGAAGAAAAAAAAATCACCAGATTTCAGTCAATTCAACGGAGAGGCTAACAGAAGCTAACGGCTAGTTTAGAGAACCGGGAGGATGTCATGGGGAACTCGGTGTCCCGAGCAAGATTAACCCATAAACCGACACACTATGCGAGTGACACCTCGCTTCAAACCATCTTTTCAAGCGCTACTTAATAACTTCCTCAATTGTTTAAGAAAGAACAGAAAGATAAACGAGTAAGACTTTCTGACAACACATGAACACGACGTTAACGAACAGATACATAACGGTGTGCTACACGTCAAAACTGACAATTAGCCGGGTCGGTGTCGTGCATCTCATGGTCCCCATGCTATCTGGGGGCAAACTTCCGGAAGCGCTAGATGTTGCGGTGACAAACAGAAAATCTAATAAATGCGCTGTTTTTCTATCATCAAATAAAAATCCACACGATACACGGATTTATAAACAAGCTAAGCCAATCTTAACAATACTCTGCAAATAACAAGTATATTTAATTAAAACTTGTTCTAGAATGTATTAAATCAAATATATTTTACAAAATTACAATACTATATTCTGGAATAAATACTTAAAAATAGGTGAAACAATGTTAGGAGAAGACATACATTAATTAACATGATCAATCGCCCATTTTTTAAATTAATATTCAAGTTGATATATAGTAATAGAACCCTTTGACATAATCGTCAATAACACCTTCAGATTATTATGATCAAGACGAAATATTACAGTTTTGGATACGTTTTCTGTGACAATTTTTGTAATTTCCCTGAGGCAAACTAATCATTGATTAACACGGAAACCAGTACATCCATTACACCGGTGTCTCTTTTGCCCCCTCGCTGTCGTTGTTGGGTGTTACCGTCTGCTTCGGCATTTCCTGGATTTTACTCCGTGGCACACACCCCTCCCTGTGCTAGCAAAAATGCTGCTAAAACAGCACAACTACACACATGTACATCAAATGTAGACATGGTAGCGAAAGCATTAGAGGCGAAAACACGTTTTAAGCACTAGTTATTATGCGACTAGCGGCTACGTTGTTAGCATTCCACATATTTCTGTACATATTTATGAATGGGTCGGGAACGCACAGTGGACGCCGTGCTAGTGCACTAGTGTCTGTGTTGTAGACGCAGTTTGAGCCTCTTCTACGGACTCACCTGGAGGTTTCTTACCTGCTGAAGCGGAGTAGCAGTGACTCTATGCAGTGTGTGTGTGTGTCAGAGCTCAGCACACAGGCTCTTCTTCTTCCTGGATGGGTGTTTTTTTTTTTACCCAGCTGTCACCGCGCAGCGTTTCCGCCCTGTGTGTGTGCACGCGGCTGATCCCTTTTCCATATAAGGAGCGCGAGCGAGGCATGGAAATATATGGGAATGAAGAGGGAAAACAGAGTAAAATGGCTTTTTTTTAATTTATTTATTTATTTTACTGTGACTCATGTTCTGAAATACAGTTGTAAATTTACAGAGTTCACGAACACTAGTTTATGAATGCCATCTTTTGTGGTGTATTCTAACATTTTAGATTAGAAGTCTTTTTTTAAATTTTATTTTATTTTTAATTAACAAATACACACAATTTAAATATCAATTGAAATGGAATAATTAAATCATGATAAAATGCATTTCTAGGCTAATAAAAGTGAGGATTTTATGTAGAAAGTGAAATCACTATTCTAGGAGAATGTGAGACAAAGACAAACAGGAGGGATGATTCCTAGATTTACACATAAACCATAATAATGAGTTCAGCATATTCAAATAATCTTTTCAACATCATATCTTGAAATGTCATGTATTACGAAAGAGTTTGATACCAATCAAGACTGGAAAATAGCCTAGGATCACTTTAGGAACCGGTTAATGAATTTTACTTGTAATTACTCATAAACATAAATGTCCAAAATCATGTTTTGCCTCTTCTTTACTATATGGTTGCAGTAGATGCCTTAAACTATTTTTTGTGATGTTTTCTGGTATTTTTAGCACTTTTTAAATGAGGAAACATTTAATTAGAGTGGAATAGGACAGACAATATTTGCAATTTCAATTTCTGCAGAAACCATTCCAATAATGTTTTCATTTGTGACTTTTCAAACATAATACAATTTCTTTGTTCTCCCTTCTTCACTGGGGACACATCTCAGAGATGGCCTGGGCAGTGTCCTTGTGTGACAGCTCACCACAGGGGGTCAGTGGGACAGTTCTGTGATCTTACAGCATCCCAAACGTATCTGTTTGTAAAGACGGATGTTCTTCCCCCATGTGGAGTCGTAAAAAGAGTTTGTACTGAAAATTTCAAAGAGTTGGGTCAGTCTTTTTGGCTACGTTACTGGGTTCAAAAGGCCACATAGTGGGGCTAGCTGTGCACCTCAAACTTGCTGGGGCAGTTGTTCTGTAAACAGTTGGTGATAAAGAAACAGACTCCTTGGTTAATTCCTGTGAGGAAGAGGGTCTTTAGGCTTGATGTGGTTTGGTTCCCCATACCTGTATTTTAGAAGATATTTCATAAATAATAAAATATCGTGCAGTGAGTGCACACCCTGAAAAGGTTATGTTAACCCACAAACTCCCAGACAGACTGTTATTGTTCTAATATACTGTAGATATGATGGCTCAAGTGATTCACAGCCTCCTTCTGCTGCCATATTTACTCCTGTTTCAGTTAATTACATATATTTGATGTTTCTTATCATTTTTTGTACATGTGTTCTTGCATTAGATCTGATTCTTGGTTTGGGATTTTCTGATTGGTTTTGCTGGAGGAATTTTCTTCTCCATTGGCTTTTCAAAGTATAACTTTTTTCAAATTTTAAAAGTGCCACGTAATGAGTGTGTTGTATTTGTATCTAAATCATATTTGTATTATTTTTGTAAATATCTGTATCATACTGGTATATATTTGTATTATTGTCTATCCTATTTTATTTTCTACTACTGTAACGTGAGTATCTGATCCCGATTTTTAACAGTATTTTACTTACACTCTTATTTATTGTCTATTCTTTCTTTCGTCTTTAACGTTTTTATTCTCTTATTTGTGATTTTTTTTCTGTGGCTTTAACAAAGGCAATTTCCCCCTGGGATTAATAAAGGAATTCTGATATAAATAAAATAAAAACGTGCTATTCCCATGAATATTTGTAGGTGAATTAATCCTCTGCAGCACTACAGTATTTACAATAACTGCTGTCTCTAAGTATCTGAAGTATTTGCTTTTTTAGATCCTGTGAAAAAACCCAAAAACTAAAAAAAACAAAGCTGTCCAGATGACTGGACAATTGTTACACACACTCCTGATCATCACTGAAGACGTTCCAAGATTTATTGAAGATGCTGTAACTTAATGGAGCACATAAAGGTCAAGTTTATTATAAAACTACAGATTAAGAACTGATTTATTCAAAAAGCAAAGTATGTTTGTGGTTGAAACCATTAGTGGCTTGTTTTGTTCCCTCAAAATAATCTCAACACTTGATTCAGACTTTAATTGATCTGTAAAGCACTGTCTGACTTTGGTTGTTATCATGCACTAAACATCCAGGGATGGAAAAGTCTAATTTCTGAGGCAGTTACACAATGACAAACAAAAAGTCAGAGTGAAAACACAAAATTAAGGAGTCAGATATTCACAGGTTTTTTTCTCGGATCGTAAAAATCCACAAATCAAAGTGTTTTATTATCATTAACACTTCATCCAGTTGCATCGAGTCTCATCGTCACAGCAGTGATTGAAAAGTTTTCCTTCACTAAAGTGGTTTGAGACAAATAAATCTACACTCGCTGTTCATTTGTGCAGTTGGGACTTTAGATCTCACACTTGGATGTAAAAAAAAAAAAAACATGCTGGAGTTTTCGTCTTTTAAAAGAAAAAACAAAAACTTGAACATCAGCAGTTTTGTGTGCAGACAGACACGAGATTCCTCCAAGGTGTTGAAAAGCATTCAGAGGTGGCACTTGGGTTCGCTTCACTTAGATTGGAGGGCCAATAAATACAATAAAGTCAAATGGAACACATTTAAAAACAAAGTCACGAGTGATGTGAGACTAATGTGGTTACAAACAAACATCAATTCAAACCGAGGCCTGTCCTGTTTGTGCTGCGTTCATGCTAATCCGTTGGCAGAGGAAACAAACATCCTTCAGATTAACCTTGAGAGCTGCTCCCGTTTACGGGGAAGGAATAATTAGTTTGGGTACGACTGCAGCGCTCTCTTAATCCGTCTGTGCGGGGGATTCACAAGCTTAAAAGGTGTAACGTTTGGTCCTCCAAACATCTAATCAAACATCTCTTCCTAAACTCAAATGAATGCAGCTCAAAAAAGAATCTGTGTCCACAGGAAAAATAAACCCTTTTAATCCATCTCAGTTAAAATAGAAAAACCTTTCAATTACTTGGTGATGTAAACAGAACGATCACAGCTCAGGTAAAAAAAAGCTTACACCAACTGCCAAAGCTAGACACTCATTAGAAATTAAATTCAGTGACTCGTATTGCACAGAAACTAAGGAATAACTTCATCTTCAAAGCTGGACTTTCACAGTCATCAAAGGAGTGTACGAATTTACCTAATATTTGAATTTCAAGTCGAGGACTTTTAAAGGCTTTAGGATGCAGCGAGATCTTATTTACAGCCAAACTCTTCAGACTTTTCCACCAACAACAGAAAAACATTTGGAAAGAGAATAAACACTAAAAGTCTTGGAGTGAGTGAAGAGAATGCAGCATCCAGGCCAAAACTTACTCACAGCGTGTGATCCAGTGTGTGTGTGTATGTGTGTGTTCACATGTAAACCTTCAGAATAAAAACAGTGACTTAACTCGATCACAGATTTTAAAATCGGCTCCGTAGGAACTTTTCTTTTCTTTTGGCACCACAGCCGTAAAAAAATCCACAGCGTGTACAAACATGCAGCTGAACAGCGACCCGTCGCCCTTCATGCACGTGGTCTGGATTCTTTGCTCTTGGTTTGGTTTCTTCCTCCAAACAAGAAAATGACGGCAGTGTTTGGGAGCATCACATGGACCGTGGATGAGGTGAAACCAGCACGTTAGTGACGTGAGTGGCAGTTCTTGGGATAAACTCTTCCACAGCTTTGAAATAAAGTGAGCCGCTGATACGTGGAGCAGCACTACATTCTTGGTGTCTATGTTAAATAAAAAGGATCTACATTAAATCTTTATCTGTCGTGTGACAGGACGTTTGAATGTTTAAGGGCGAGTGAGGAAGCTCTTCTGCTGCTATAGCAGTTCCTCCCGCTGCTTCTTGCCTCTGGGCGGTGCCTGACCATTCCTCAGGGATCCGTTCTGTGGTCGTAGCAGATGTCCACGCTCCTGCTCCTTCCACGGAACCGCGCTACGCCCGTCTTCACTGTCCAGGTCGGAGTCTGAGTGCATGAGGGCGGAGGAAGTCGGAGCAGGGACCGGCTTCAGCCGAGCTGAGTGAAAAGACATCAGAGAACAAATCTAATCAAACTAAATAAGTCTTAAATTTCACCTGAAACTATTTCAGTTTACCAACACAACTAAGCTAGGACCTCTGATTTATCATAATTAATTAACCTTATAAAAGCACTTTCGAGCTGCATTTACTGTATGTATGAAAAGTGCTTTTTATAAATAAAAATTGATTTGAACAAAAACATGGAATTAACACTCTGAAATGTAAAAAGCAATATGAACCTTTTTAAGTAATCTCGTGGGATTTCATTGCAACCCTTTAATAAAATTATTACACATAAGACCATCTTAACTAGGCCAACTACTATAAATCAAAATTTAATTCATATAAATGTGACTTTACAAATTTTAACCCCTTAAGCTAGTGCTTTTTAACCTTGGGGTTGTGACCCCATGTGGGGCCGTCTGGACTTCAAATGGGGTCAACTGAATTGTCGAGTAATTGATTATAAAAATATTGATTAAAATGTTAATCTTTTTCAAATCAAAACACCACAAATCATCTCAAGCTGTATCCTATACTTTCACTTTCTAGGATACAAATGAGTTTAAAAAAAATTTGGCATAAAAATATCTGAGTTGGTGCATCTTATCACTTAGCGCACTAATCCTGACTATTTGTAACAGTAAAACAAATGATCACCAAAAAAAAAAAAAAGACCGAAAACTAATTTTAGAAACAAAAAACAAAAAAGTCGTCAGAATTGTGTGATACCAAAAAAGGTTGGAAACCACTGCTTTAAGCTAAGCCTCTTTTCTTATAATTAAATTAACCAAGCTACATCTACGCTAACGCAGCATGGCTAAATGTAAAGTACATCTTTTTTTTAAACTGATCCAATGAAATGCAATGCTGACATAACCAAGGTAAACATTTGTTTTCCTAATGCAATTTAACATAACCTATAACTTTACATAAACCAATTTAAAAAATATTAACTAAAATTAACAAAAGTTGGATGAGGCTAGTTAAACTTAGCATGCACTGTTCTAAAAAATAATTATTTTCACATTTTAAAACTTGAACTCAAACAAACCTTTATTAAATGTTAGGTAAAGTCATTGATATTCAAGCGTTAACGTATCCACAAGCTCTTCAAAAAAATTCTGTAACCATGGTTACAGGGTGTTTGATACATCCATCTTTAGAACTGATTTAAAGAGTGAGAAACACTCATCGCTCACCGACTCTCTGTGGTTTGAGCTCCAGACAGTCTTGCTCTTCAGCTTCAAGTATTTTATATCGACTTTTGCTTCTGCGCACTTTGCTCCTCCGTCTTCCAGAGAAAACATAAATAATGCACAAAGTCAACAACATGAACTCGAGTCTATTTTGTATTTTTTAATATCGGAGATTAAAGCCGACCTGTTGCAGCAACACACCATCCCCCAGACGAGCGTTGCCACAGCAACAACGATCATGAACGAGGATATGGTGACGTAGAGGACGCTCCACTCTGAAGGATGAAGCAGCAGCGTTAATAAAAAGTGGGAGCTTCAGGACCTGAGCTGCTTCACAGTGGACTAACGGAGTCTCACCACAGTTACTCTCTGCGTCTCCGAGCTGAGCTCTGATGAAGTTCTCCATCCAGAACGGCTGACAGACGCAGCGCCGTGTAAACGCATCGCACTCGCCATGGCTGGAGCAGTTCAGCTGGCAGACTGAGGGAGGATAAACAATCAGTGGAAGCTTTGGGTTTCTGTCTAAGGTTTAAGTAAAAACAGGTAACGCACTCACCGACTGTGTCGACCCGTTGGGCTTTGAAGATGAGGAAGTCGTTCTTCTGCTTGTGCAGTTTGTTGCGTAAACCCAAAGCAACGCTGCGGCCTGACAGAGGAGGGCGACCAGGGCCACCGGACACCAGGAAGACTAGACGAGTGCTGAGGAGAAAAGACAGAATAAAACATAACTGATCCTTTATTCTAGTCTTCTTGGTCATTTTCTGACTCTTTATGTTTCCTAAACAAAAAAGTAACAACATGGTCTCCTACAAAGCAAAAGACAAATTGACATTGTAAAACGAATAAATAATAAAATTAACAAGAGCACTCGAGAGTGCAAACGTCAGCTAAGTGGCAAATTTCTGGATCAGTAATCCTGATCATGGTACTGTAAGATTTTTCTCTACCTTCTTCCCGGATCTTTTAATTTAACTTTGAGGAAAGATGACACGAGTAATACCATTTCTCAGCGTAGTTTATTCCAAGTTAGTCACAAGTAAAGTTTAGCAGCAGTTCCTACTTCCTGCAAACAAAAACCTCACACGTATAGTATCAGAAGCAAGTGTGTCCAGAGACTTAACGTAAGAAATAATGTTGGGAAAAACATAATCAAACGGTATAAACCTACCTGTGCTCATTAAAAGCGCTGATCTCCCGTACGATGATGTCGCTGTCCAGCACGCCCAGTAGCACGCCGACCTGTCGCAGCAGCATGTCCCTCTGTCGGTGGGAGACCTGCGATATGGCCACTTCCAACACCAGCTCCACCAGGTCACGCTCCCACACATCTGAGGAGAAAGGAGAGAGAGGTGAGAGGCCGGGATTCAACTGCGATGCTGAAATCTGGGGAAGAAGCCAGAGCATCCAAGGACAGATTAACGTCTGGCCAAGAGCACGTTTGTGAGACCAGTTCAACTCAGGACGGTTGGTGTTTGAATCTCTGACTGTGTGTGTTTGAAGGACAAAGAATAAAATAACTAATTTTTATAATGCGTTTTTTTTTTACCCAGGTTCACAGCTGTAACCAACATAACATCTGTGTCATGTCAGTGTATCAGTGATTCAGCTAATAAGCAGTGCAAGCTAAAATGCAACATTAGCTGTTTAGATTAACTCCTAGTCTGATTATTGTTCACATGTTTTATGAAAGACCATTTTTTAACTGTTTGCTGCTTCAAAAATAACCTCAGAATGAACGTAGAAGAGAACAGAAATCCCTGGAATCCTTTCTCTGCATAATTACTGAGGAGTAGCTGCAGCTGATATTTCACCTGGTTTGACTTCCACTGTTCCCCGGTCTGTGCTGGTCTGTCCTTTGCTGTCCGTCACTGTCAATGTGAACTTGTACTTTCCCTCAACAAGGTTCCCCAGAAACAGCACCGCCTGGTGGTCAGAGTTGTTCAGGACATCCTGTTAAAGAAAAAGGAGATTAGAACTATATTTGGTGTTTTAAAAGCACTGAGTAAGGAAGTACTGATGTGACGTCTTCTAAACTCATGCACGTACAGCCGTTTATCTCACAGCTAACATTCAGCGTGTGCAAAGCGTTAAAATCAGTGTTTTTCAACCTTGGGGTCGCCTGAAATGTCTAGTCATTAATGAAAAAAAAAACATACACTTTGGTAAAAATGGATGAAAATTCTATTTTTTTACATTTTTTAATTATTAATTTTTTTAAATACACTAGTTTAAAAAAATGCAGTTTTAAAAAATCTGAGGAGGCGCATCTTGTTACTTTGTGCACTAATCCTGGCTACTCTGAATTTGTAACACACTTTAATAAACATGATCCAACATTAATTCTGGGAAGAAAATAAAAATGCTGCCGGACATGTGTGACATCAAAATGGGGTCATGATCCGAAAAAGGCACTGGGTTCTCACCCCAGCGGCTGGGCTGCTGTCCTCCCTAGTCCACAGGTAGCTGACTCCGCCTTTGTCGTCAGTGGAGTGAGATCCATCAAGAGTGGCCGTCCGGGCGGGCAGCGCGATGGGGGGACTCGACACTACTCGGGCTATGGGCGGTTGGTCCTTTTCTGGTGGGCAAAAAGAATAATAACATATGAACAGGAAAAATTAAAATTTGACCTCATGTTGTTAAAAGAATACGTTTCCAATGTAAACTCCTGTTTATTTTTTGTCATAGGCCATAGAAAGATGCTGTGTACTTTTATTTTGAAAGGCACTTTGTTGTTGATGTGTAAAAAATAAAAACAGAATCCTTAAAGGAAAAAGACAAACGTATTTCTGCACCTTCTCTGACAATGACTGTGACAATGTCGCTGCTCTCCAGTTTTCTCTCATCGGTCACCGTCAGGGTGAACTCGTACGAGCCCACCTCCAGCCCCGTTACCGTGGCAACTGCACTGTCTGCATTTTCGATCCTCGCACCGTCAGGGCCACTGGTGAGAGAGGGAGAGAAGCTTGGAACTCACAGGGATGGATTTGTGTGAGTTTTGAATGTGAATAATTAGACCTGACTGAGGTGGTCTCAGACTCACCTGGTCTTCTTCCAGTGATACGTGGCGATCTTCTGGTCGTCTCTGCTCTTACTGCCATCTAAAGTGGTTCTGTCAACCGGCAGCGTCAGCTCTTTTTCAGGTCCAGCATCGGCTACTGGGGGTTTGTTGTTTTCTGGACGAAAAGTGAAAGAATGACTGAGCTGTAACTGGACAAACAAAGGTAAAGGAAACTAAAACAATCAAATTTAAAGCCAAAAGGATTTTTCGTCCAGGTTTCTCCTTAAGAGATCGCCATAGTAACTGATCTGCCTCCACCTCCTCCTTCTAACCAATCATGAAAACTTCCCCTTTAATCACAACAATCTCCTCAAAATGATTCCTCCTGCTGGTCTCTAGGGTCAATAAAGTCCCAACGTATTTAGATTTTTTAAAAATCACAAAAAACACAAGTAGAAAAGTAAATTTTGGAAAAAAATCTTTACTTAAATTAGGGTTTTCATGGCCAACAGATTTACTTTCTTCTTTTAAATATAAATTTAACTCCTGTTTTCAAAATGACCACTGCACTCCTTTCGACTGCTGCATAAAACATTTTGATTACATTTTTTTTTTTTTAAGAAGAGAAAAAAATGACATTGCTTTTAATAGCCAAACTGGTATGACATTAATATGTGGCCTTGTTTACAAAACAATAATATAAATCTCATCACTGTTTTCCTCTGCTCACTAAATAATCCTGCAGTTAAATTGCATTAGATCTTTAGTCCATTTATGTCCAACTTGCTTCCAAATATTTTCTTTAAATTTGATCTTTCTTTCGTTTCTGATAAGAATGTCATCGGTTTTCAACGGGAGGGTTCAAATTAACTCTTTGTGCTGCATTAAGATCAGACATTTCTGGACTTTCAAAAACCAAGCGACTCTTTCAACACATCTTTTCTAAAGGCAACATTCAGTTTAAGAATAGACAAACTTTTGCACTGAAAGTCTACGTTTTGTTACAACTGGCTGCTTTTTAAAAACAGATCTAATCAATGTTTCTGATACAGAAACATTTGAAAACCACATTCCTGCAATGCGATCCACTCCCCGTCACGTATAATGAGTCACTGCTCTGTCATTGTTTGACCTTACAGTTTGCACACAGCAGGTCACGCTGGTGTTGGTTTGCGTCCCACAGTCCGCTGAGTGCTTTCTGAGGACAGGTGGCATTGCTTAGGGCTCCTTATCAATGTTTGACAAACAAAAACTTGATAGCTGATAAACTTCACAGTAAAACAAAAGCAGCAGGAACACGACTACATCCTTTCGCAACAATCAGTGAAAGATCACAGACAGGGAATAAACCTGCACATTGTTGTAATTATGTTTTAATCATTACATTCTTTATTAATAACCCATTATCTATTGTATTACTGATTACATGATATAAGGGGATTTTCTACAATGTGTTGTTCTCATTGCATTTTGGTTTATTCCTTGACCTTTTTTAACTTATTTGTGATCCATTAATTCTGTTATTCTTCATTTTAAAGGAAGGCCCTCATTAAAAGCCATTATTAGATGTGGTCCGTTAAACATGCAGGAATGTGTCCCTCCAGGATCGGGAATGACAAGGCCTGTTCTAAAAGGAGCTCTCTGTGCTAAATACATAAAGATTAACAGACCATAACAAATCCAAATCTAAAGCTGGTCTTAATGGCCTCAGCAGATGCGACACGTTAAACGTGTGTAAATATTTCTCTCACCGTGTCACATAAATCAGTTCTCTGTTTACCTGGTTGGACGATGACAGTGACATGTGCGGTGTCCTGCTGTCCGGATGAGTCAGTGACGGTCAGCTGGAAGGTGTAGTCTCCTTCCTGCATGGCTGAAAGCTGCAGGATCGGCGTTCGAACACCCTGAAGAAAACACAAAGCAACAAATGCATCCCAGCACAGGGTTAGTAATAAAACAGACTGCAGCAAAATGAAACTCTACATTTACAGTCATCCTCGTTTCACCTTAAAAACATTAAAAACTGAGGATTTTCGCATGTGTTATAAGCTCTTTCTACAGGTTCTACAAGGAGATTGATCATGTGGACAAACTGCTGGCTCAGCACTTCTCTCTTTCTGCTGCTATTGCACACATCTTTGTGACTTTTATGTCCTTGGTGTAAGAAATGTGAGAACTGGATTTAGTTGTAGAAACTTCCAAATAATTGACAAACCCTGGTCTGGAAAGGTTGTTGAGATATCTGCTCTAGCAAAGTTGATTCATGAACTAAAAAGTGGAAAAAAATAAAGGTTTGATCAAATATTGAGGGAAATACATTACAACCAGAAAAAAAAAATAACTGTCTAGTTTTATTTTGAAAGAGCAGATCACAAGTTGTTTAAGGTTGTACTGCAGGATTTGGAAAACAATTCAAAGAGTTCAAAGGTTATTTGCTTCGATTAATGTTTAAAGCCACATGTGGCCCACGGCTTCCAAAGTAAACTACGAAAATAACCCAAAAGACAACACAAACACAAAAAAAGAAACTTATTAAAAAAAAATGACAACAAATACACAACAAAAAATGAACATAACATTAACCTGAAGTTGCACAAGACAACAAAAACAAAAAAAAAAAGAAAATTTCACAAAATAACAAATACACAAAAATGACTCAATAAATCACACAAACTCTCCATTCTTTCCTGTATTAATGCTCAGATTGCTCATTAATCTATTAATGCAGACATTAATTTTGATCATGCAGCCCTCGGATCTGTTGTATATCACTGATTTAAAGTATGTGTGTAAAGAAAAGAGTACCTCCACCATCCTGTGAAAAAGGTGGCCATTACTCTAACCATGGAAGATGATTGAGGACTCCTCTTTTAAAACCAAGCTCCTCACTTTAATTTGAAACTCAAGAGGTTAAATTCATGTTACCTGCATCTCGATCACTTTGTCTTTGCTCTCGGGGCTGAGGGACCACTCGTAGGACAGCGAGTCGTGGTCGTCCGTGCTTTGGTTGCCGTACAGAGTGATGGAGTTTCTTGGAAGCTGGATGACCTGCATTAAAGGAACGGTTAGAAACCAGACTGGTTTTACACCAGTAGCCACAGGGTATGAAGAAATAGTTCAGACCTGGTTGGGTCCAGCGTTGGCCACGGGCCGATAGTCCTTGGCTTTGTTAACGGAGAGTGTGGCCAGAGTGGAGTCAGTGGCTCCATCAGAGTCTGTTACTGTCAAACTGATGAAGGAGGAGAACACAGTGCTTTAAACAACCTCATTAGTGCCATTTATATTTAACTCAGTTACTTTAGTGTCCATTAGGGAGTCACACAACTGACATTTCTCCTCTATTAAAGCGTTTAACTCAGGGGTGTCAAAATCATTTTTGTTTAGGGACCAGTTTGATCTAAAGTGGGCCACAAATCATAGATGGGGAAGAAAGATCAATTTTAACATAATTGTGCCCGAGTTTTTAATATCGGTTCAATTCACTTAAAAAATTATTGACTTTTTAACCAATTTTTGTGTAATTTAGTGGAATTGCTTGTGAGAAATTACAAGATTTGTTAAGTTCTTTCCACATTTTGCAATTAAAAATGCATTCATGCGATATAAACAAAGGAAAAATGCAAGCCCCTATAAATATTGTTGAGTTTTATTAAATCGGTGAATTTCAGACAACTACAATTGGATTATTTAGTCATTGACAAAAATAATTCATGTTTTCTCTGTTATTTTTACTTTCTCCTGCTGGCCGAAATCGGATGCTCTAAAGGGCCGGATTTGGTCCCTGGGCCTCGGGTTTGACACATAGTTTAAGCTTTCTCATCTCTGTTACATTTTTCTCGTATGACACTAAATATACATACGGTTACCTCAACTCAGAAAAACATTGAGCAACATAATCACTTACTTGAACCTGTACATTTTGCAACTAATTCCTATTTCCCCACAACACAAAGATGAAGGCTCTACTTGTACCTGAACGTGTAGTTTCCTGGCACCAGGTTTGTCAGTGTGAGGACTTGAGTGTCAGCGGAGACCTTCTCCTCCCTCAGAGGACCTTTGACCTCCTCCCAGTGCCACGCCACCACTTTGTCATCATCTGTGCTCTCTGTGGTCGAGTAAAGGCCAGATTCATATCAGTTACTCTGCTGAGCCACTGTCAGTGTGTGTGTTAGTGAGACTCACGGCTGCCGTCGATCACCGTTGAGCTGGTTGGTAAAGAAATCTCCTGGAACTTCGGGGAAACGACGGCGACAGGAGGCTTGTTCACTCGTGGTTCTGTTTGGGGGGGAGGGGTAGGTGAGGAAGGTGACTCACCTGCTAATCTGCATGTGCAATGTGTGTAGTGGCACTAAAAGCTTTGGAAAAGATTGCCAAAAGAACAGTGGAAAAGAAGCTGGCAGGAGGAAATAAGGCTATTTATTGATATTGCAGAGAGAGAATAGCCAAGACAATAATCTCAATACATGGCAAAAAGAACCTTAAAAGTGCTCTGCAACAGTTCTAAAGCACATACAATTTGGACTTTGGGGCTATTTATAGAATATTAATGTAGAGATAAAAAATAAATATGTACACTTACAAATTCCACCCATATAAGCATCTTCTGATGCACACAAAACCTAAAATAGTTTAAATGTGTCCTTTTAAGATCTTCTCATATCTTTTTTTTCTAACCAAAAAAAAATTCAACACTTTGATCCCATTGAGTGGTTGTATGAGTTATTTTTAGCAGTGTTGCTTTTGACTGGTTTCTAACATCATTACTGATTATAGTGACAGACATCCTAAAATAAAATGAGAAAATGATTTGAAATACATTTACCTAAAGTGTGTTTTAATTGTATTGTTGTTCTTTTTCTTTTCGTATTATACTGTATTGCACTATTTTTATTATTCTGTTTTTATTGTAAAGTGTCCTTGGGTGGCCTGAAAGGCTCTTTTAAATAAAATGAATTGTCATTATTATTGTGACTAAACATGTGGGTCAGATTAACGTTAGCAGTGAAAGACAGCATTTTGACGTCAAGCTTCACCACCTTTTATGATCAGCAGTTAAAACAATACACCACGCACTCTTTTTAGGCATATGCTTTCTGATGCTCCGTCAGCCTGATCAGGTTCTTGATGATATCTGTAGAATAAATAATGCTTTCTGGTTGGATTTTCCTGCTCACCTGGTTTGACCGTGACATTAACGTAACCTTCTCCGTGGGCGCCCTCGCCATCGACTGCCACCTCGAACACATACAGGCCCACAGTCAGCTGAGAGAGAGAGAGAGAGAGAGTCTGATAAACTCCAGATGATAAATCGCGTGCACTGAGCTCTGCTGTGTGGGGTTTATTTTTAGCAGGGCGTTAATATGAAATGTGGCGTTCAGAATCAGTACCTGGCTGAGTTTGAGCGTCTGGCTGTGCTTTCCCTCCATTTCCCCACTGTAATCTTTGGGATGTGTGATGAGACGCCAGTCGTATGCATAGTTTGTCCCTGTGGAGCAGCAGCAACACAAAGCAAGGTCATGGAAAACTGCTCATGCGTTTCATTAGAATCAAGATAGGATCCAAAACTGCAGCGATCCACGGAGTGCTACAGTTGGGATCAGGAGATCTGTTATCTTCACCAGGGTGGGTAGCATTTTTTGACAAGGGTTTTATACACATTAGAGAGCTGTACGGTGTGGGGTTAACCTGGCAGAGTTGGAGGAACCACAAAGGCGTTGAGTTCCACCTGGTTGCGAGGCAGCGTCACCTCCACGCTCTCTCCTGCAGACACCACCAGGTCCCTCACTACAGGGAAAAACATACAATCAGGAACACGAAGAGGAAAGTGATCAGAAAAGACAGGAATATTTAACAGGAAATTAGTGGAAAAAGCCTTTTATTCCTTTAATCCTGCTTGGATCATAACTATCCTTCAGACTAACATGAATAGTCTGACCTCCTTAGATTTACAGAAAAAGTCTATAAAACTGATTGTATCATCTATGACTGTTTCATCTGTAATTCAAACAGAAGTGCTTCGTTTATAGAATTTTGCACACACACACAAAAGAAAAATTGCCTCCTCAGCATTTATTACTGCTCTCAAATTCCCAATATTCACAGTATTTAACTCATCGTGGGCTGAAGGATCCGAATAATATTCCTCACCATTTTAATGTCTTGAAAAAAAATTAATCAGGAGAGAAAAACTGATCATACAAGATATTCATGTGTCTACACATTCCTGCTGCTCAAATGTTGCTCAGGTAAAAACGTTTGAGCAATCTGTCGTTAAATGTAGCCTGTACTAAGATTGGGGGACAATCTGCAACACCTCCAAACTGAACATGTGCAGGAAGGGTGCTTAATTATTAATAGGTTCATATTTAATACATGGAACACAGATGTATAGCAGAAGGAGCTGGAAACGGATGATCTATTCTCTACACCAGTCCTCACTAGTCTGTGTTGAAGATGTAACGACGGCGGTCCCAGCGGTGGGAGGCGTGCCGTGATCAGCACTACTATTGGAAGATGCAGCAGCTATGACGGCGTCGTCACTCATCGTCGTCGTGTTCTGCTTGGAAGAAGAAGCAGCGATGGCGTTGGAGCTCCTGTTAGCGGTTAGCTGGCTGAGGTTCTTCAGGCCTGTGTGGAGAGGGGTGGCCATGCTGGGGGCTGCCGGAGGGGGGGGGACCGTTTCCTGCAGAGAGGACGAGGACAAAATATGCACCCAAGTAAAATAAAAGAAAGAAATAAAGGCATGATGAGCAACGTGACGCCGAGTAGTCATAGGCCAAATCCAGCTCGCAAGAGCCTCCACTTTGGCCTGCGAGAGGATTTTGTTCATATTTTTGTACATTTTTTGTGGAAAAATTACAGCAAAAACATGAACCTATAACTTAATAAATGCAATGACATATACGGTGAATTGTAATTTCCCTCCTCTGCTCATAATTACATGATTGCTGCAACATTTCATTGCAAATTGTTTGCTAGAACCTTTTTTTTTCTAAAATCATGCAATTTCACGCAATTCTTCAGATCACATCAATTGTTTTTTTTTTCTTATTTTTATATATTAAAAAATTATGTTCCACAAATACTAGGACCTCTGAAGTACGAGATCCTGAAGTTACTGATATCTGTGACTTAATGTTGTAGTGAATTACAGAATTTTTTTTTTAGTCACCCCTTAAAAATGTGTATTTTTCTGGTTCAGCCTCCTTGAGATCAAACTAGGTCTTATGGGACTCCAAATTAAAATAGTGTCTATACATTTGTTAATCTTATGGAAAAACACAAACACAACTAAAATAGCTTCTTCTCTAGAGAATTTGCAGCTGTACCAATATTACTGGTTAGTGTATACACAATTCTGAGTGCATGTTCTGGATAAAGTGCTATTATGACATATCAAGACATCATTAAACAGCCTTTGTTATTTACTGCATCACCTGTAGAGGATGTTTGAGAGAAAACTGAGGGGGAAGACAGAAATAATCTCTTTCATTCTAAGGAGGATTTATAATGATTAGTTAAACATTTTCTCTTTTGTGCTACATGTCTGAGCTCACATCCCTTTAACAACGTTTATGTGCTTGTGCCGTTTGGTTCAAGTTAAGCCTTTAATCAACAGCTTTAACACTAAACCAACCAGTGCTTAGATGTACTGTAGACATGAGCACAGAGTTGTCCCTGCTCCGCTGTTACAGAGATGCTAATGTGAACAAAGCCATTAATGCTAATGTTCCAAACTGTGTGACGTTACCGTGTTGTCAGGATGCCCAGTGTCTTGTTTGTGAGCGTCTGCTCGTGTTGCGTGACGAGTTTTGCGACGGCGCACTCTGACCGGACCCTGAGCGTGAACATCAGAGGAAACAAAGGGTTGAAAGATAGTAAAGTGACATTCCAGCAAATGCCACTGATGACACTGAATTACTCTATGGCAGTGGTTCTCAGCCTTTCCAGACACTGGGGACCCCCACTGTACCTGAAGGTGGTTGAACACAAACATGAACATTGAAGAACAGTCATGTGGAGACAGGGACATCTATGAGGGGGAATAAAGGGGAGAGATTTTTGGGGTCCATTCATAAAGTCGGCAACATGATGGTCCATTGTTCTATGAATCTGTTATAACCACATTTATTTATTCATCTGAATAATATCCACTGTTATCCAGAAAGTTTAGTAATATTTGCGCCATAGTATATAGTAATCTTAGACGTAAATCCTTGTTTTAATAAAACATAAAATGGGTTAAAAGTGACCAAATGGTGAAAAAGAGGGTGAAATGAGATTTTAAAAACCACAGAAATTGGTTAAAAGTAGCAAAAAGAGTTCATATTGGTTTAAAAGTGGCATAAATGGAGGTGGGGGTTGAGATAATGTAATTTAAAAAGTAGGAACAATTAGTTTAAAAGTTTTAAATCGTGAATGTGGTTAAATAAGCATGGTATATGATGAAGAGGTTAAAAGTGACAAAAATGGGTCAACATGTGTGACACTAAAAAGGAAAAGTGATAGAAAGGGTTTATAAGTGTTGAAAATGTCTTGAAAGTGGAAATGTAGCAACAAAACATTAAAAGGAGCAAAGATATGGCAAGAAAAAGGGATGAAAATAGGTTTAAAAAATGATAAGTTTGATGTAGTTGAAAAAAGTTAGAAAAAAAATCCTTGTTTCTTGAAGGCATCTGGTGACCCCCTCCCAGTGTTCCAAATGAAGGTTGAGAACCCCTGCTCTAAGATATAATATCAGCATCAACACTTGTTCCTTTGCCATTCTTGGACACAGACCTTGGAAATCAGCTGCAGGAGGCCAAGGGACTCCTGGTGGGGTTGGGGCAGTGTGGAGATGGGACACCCGGCTCTCCAGGAGCAGCTGAGGAGCACGCAGCGTCCACCCAGGCTCCACACGGCGTTGCAGTTGGGCTGCAGACAGCAGGACTCCCAGCACGTGGCCCCGCCCCTGCCGTCGGCCAGCGGGTACCAGCCCATGCTGATGACGCTGCTCCAGTGGATCCCCAGCACGCCACCCGTGACCCGGCACAGGTTGGCTGAGACGCCTGAGTGGGACAGAATGACAAAGCGGTGAAGGATTGGGGGTTAGCAGCAGCAGCATCTCTGAGGTTCAATCAGACCATTGATGCTCAGCCGTGGCAGCTTTAAACTTTAAAGCCAAACAAACATTACAGAGTATAGAACTCTGTGACATGCTGGCAGAGCTGCGGCTGTGAGTTTAAGATTAGATAAAAGGAAGTGATGCCTACCCCTGACAAAACAAGACAAAGATTAAAACCCAAACAATGAAAGAGCTGCCCTCTGAGCTTCCTGTGTCAGATCGTGAACGTTCGCCTCTTAAGAAGTGCTCATTTCCAGCTTTTTGTCATATCAACAAGGTTTGAAGGATTAACTATTGTAAGGGCAGAAACACAGCCTGTAGCTGACAACAATTACACACACTCACACTACAAAAGTAACAAAGCAGTTAGACTGAACACTGAATCCTCACAGAAAAAAAAAAAAAAAAAAAAAAAAAACTGTTCAACAAAAAGTGACTGAGGACTAAAAGAGCTGCAGCAAGAAATAGTAAAGCGTTAAACTTAGACAAATACCAACACAAGTGACTGAGTGAGTTACGATATGTGATGAATTCTTCCAAATAAAGGATGTCAAATGACCTGAAATACAGTCATCTGGTCACCAGACATACCAAGCTTCATCCTGTCATGCCTCCAACTCTGATTCTATTGTCGTAGCACAAGCACTAGAGCACCTGCCATGCTAGCCACCAAAGAGCTAGCATCGCTGGCCACCACTTCCATAAGAAATAAGCTCAACTTTGGCTTTAAATTCTACATTTTATTAAGAGACAAACATTCATTTAAAAGAATAATAAAATGACTCTAGTCTCTGGAATTAGTTAATGGAAAAGCAATTATGATGTGTTTTAAAGCTAGGGTAGGCGATTTTCTCTAGATACACTTTTTAAGTTTTTGGTTAAAATTGTCTTTATGTCCTGACAGAAATTAAGATCTTATGAGCTCTGAAAAAGGAACGAAGAAAATCCGTCAACTGTAGCAGCTGTAATCTGCATATGAGTGAGGGGGGTAAAGGCGGAGCCATCGGGGAAGCTACATTCAAAATCATGCTAGCTTTTGAAAATCGCCTACCCTACCTTTAAGTCTCATTCAGCGTTGTCAAATGTGCAGCAGTGTTAACAGGGTTAACAGACTTAACCAATATTTGGGTCTGTACTTCATGCCTTTGGGCTCAGCAAACAAACCGTTATGTTTTACTATTCCTTTGTGCCTACAGCTCCTTCAAACCTACTCCGTTAGTTTTATAGTCTGAGAAAAATCCAGCAGCTATTTTCTAACTAAACGTCTACTCAGCATAATGTAAACATTCTAAGAGGTTTGTCTAGTTTCTGTCTAAGTGTCACGGATCTTAGAAAGATAGGCATGGGCTTCTGACTTTAATAGAGTCGTTATTAGCCAATGAATTTAACTACATTAATAAGGACCCAGAATTTATGTAAATCAATCAAAGACTTTGACAGAAACCCTTCAAACATTCTAATGAGTGAATGATGTGTAAATAAGGCAGGGTATTTATTACACCTCTTAATATAAAACACAAAAGGTTTACATAACAGACATAAATAACCCTGATCAGAAGGCGGACTGGCTTCACTTAATGTTCAAAACTAGCACCAAGTTTCCACACATCCATGTGTGACGACCACTGCTTTAGGATTTTCTGCTGTTGCTCCAACAAACCATTCCCAGTCGGGTCAATCAGGAGCTGAATGTTATGATGACAGCATGGATGAAAAAGTGAAGGCTGTTTAAATCTTTTTTTTTTTATTATTATTATCCCAGAGACAAGTATGATTGTTTTTCTGCATGGGTAACAACATGGGACAGAAAGGTAAATCATGCTGGGAATAGTGTGGCTTCAGTTGACATTTTTTATACCCAAATAAATATCAGAAACCATCACATATGTGTAGCAACATGTGCTATAACGACAAAAAGAAGATGGAAGTCAACACATTTTCAACTAAACTCGACAAAGACAAAAAGCAGAACCTTTGCTGTCCTGACAATCGCCGTCCGCCAAATTAAAAGAAAACAAAGCAGTATATGCAAACTTTTCATTTGCATTCAAAATGAGTCGGTCAAGTTTTGTGCAGCTGCAGGAAATAAAAACCAAGAGAAATGTTGCCCAATCAAGTTTTCCCTGAACAACTTCTTTTAAAGCAAGAGACTCAAAACAGAAGTGTGGCGACTCCCTGTAACTCAAACACTCCTATTGATATGTCATAAGTTTTGTGCATTGCATTGTGGGATGTGGAGTCCCGTAGACCAATGCCTAGAAGTGTATTTACTTCAGTCTTCTGCTGATTTCCTTGCATTTCTTCTCTGGCCAAGGACGACAGTGACTCATTGATACCATTTTTGTTCTAGTTTGTTCCCAGTATTCCCCGTGATATCACCTCACTCCGTCAGACATTCAATGCCTGCTGAAACTCGATCTTTTCGTTTAAACCCCAAAATAAAAATCCAACATTTTTTAACACCAGAAATGTAAGAATTGAAAAGTCACTTTGGCAGAGTTTTTGGGGGCAAACACAAGTAATCACGTTACTAATGAAGTAAAAACACTTCTACGTATCCATCTGCAGGACTCCACATCCCATAATGCAATGCATGGAACTTGTGTTTACAGTGGCGAAAAAAACAAACTTTCAAGCAGCAATTTCAACTTTTGCACAAAGTCTTTATCTGATCTCCAGCAGCTCTAAACAACAAAGTTGCATTATTTCAGAGGAGTTACAAGCAGAATCATAACTACTGTAACCATAGCAACACAGAAGAAAGTAGCAACCATCTAGTGTCGTCAAATCTATAAAAATACCATCTAGCCAAAGTTTAAACAAGGAGCAATTCTTTAGCCTCTGTTTAGTCGTCCTACCCTGCAGCACGTTCCTCTTCTCCCCCCTCACACACACACACACACACACTGTTTATTCAGCCAGAGCGCCGATTGTACTGGTTCAAACTTCCCGAGCAGGGCAACATCAAAGCGCACACAGTGCGGGTGTCCACAGTGGAACGTCAAAAACAAAGACGATAAACACCAGCTAATGAGCTACAACCATAAAATATAAAGAAGGATGTGGAGCCACCCTGAGCAATCAAAGGTGTGAGAATCACCGGTGGAGATGAGTTTTGGCAGCTCACCGGAACATGGCCTGTCGTCAATATCAAAGAGTTGTGCCTTCACAGTGAGGTCAGAGGGACGTTTGGGTGGTTTACCTGTGGGAAGAGCCGAGAGCCAGAGGTAGGTGAGCGGCAGCAGGAGGAGGCGAGGTAAGCTCCAGGTGAGCAGCTTCAGGTGTGCATAGGACATTTTCCACTGGGACCGAAAGAGCTGTGGGTAGAGGCATTTTTTAGTAATATGAAATACACAGATATTGTACTGTAGACGGGAAAATATATAATTCAAACATTGTGATCTTTTTTGCACTTCCACGTATAAATAAATGATCAAATATGTATGGCACTGATAATATCAAAGCAATAAATGACAAATATCAGTCCCTGCAGGATGTTCAATTCAATTAATTTGATTTAATTCATTTGGGAAATTTTGTTGAATAATTTGAAGGAAATTGTAGGATTTGTGAAAAATTGTGAGTTTTTTTTTTTTAACAATTTGAGATTAAAAATGAGATGAGATCTCATTGAATTTGTGTCTACATTTGGAGATGTCTCGCTGAGATATCTACAACTCAATTAGTTGGTAATCTACACAATGATTCAGGGTTTCTCTGACTTTTTTTGCATTCTGATGCAGGCCGAATTGGATGTTCCAAAAGGCCGGATTTGGCCCCCGGGCCTTGAGTTGGACATGTGTGCTCTAGAACAATGGTTTGGAACCACGCCATCACCTTTCTCCTGGCCGGATGAAGAAAGGAGCTACAGAGTTAAGTTGGGAGAGAGATGCTGTGAGGTGACGGGTGAAGACGAGTCAACACCAGCGCTCTGAGGAGAGTGGGCAGATCAAACATGGCCACCTCTGGGACCCCCACAGGCTCCACTGGCCTAACACTGCCCTGGGGAAAGAGACCAGTTCAATGGTTACTTATTTCATCAGAATAGAACTAAAAACGTGGTGCACAGGGTCGGAAGCATTCCAGCGTCTCTCCCTGAATGAATGCTTGTTTGTATTTATAACAATGACCTGCATGTGTTTTGTCACTTTTGACAACTGTCACTGTTCCGGTTATTCAACACTATCTGTTGACTGACTTTACAAGGTCTAACATGACTCACTCTTCTACTAAATTCATTATTTTAATTCAAGGAGCAAAGAGTAAAAAACGTGAAGAACAGGTATGAAGTATGAGCCGTCGGCTAAACTTCAAATTTTTGAACACATTAAGCTTCATTCCTTCCCTCACTAAAAAACAAACTATAGATTATTTTTGCTTCCATTATAAATTGGTCAATTTATAATGGAAGTGTTGCTTTAGGGATGTAACTTCATTAGCTCCTTTTTTTGGTCATGTTATTGTTTTTTTTTTTTCACTGCTGATTTTAAATGTTCTTCTTGATTTTTAGGCTGTTGAATGTTTTCTGTGGCACTTTTTGATCATGTAAAGCACATTGAATTGCTTTGTGTATAAAATGCACTATACAAATACATTTACCTTGCCTTGATAAAAAAAAAAATGTTTTTTTTTTGCCACATTATTAACCTTTGGCGTTTACATATCTTGGATTAGGAGGAATAGTTTATTTCTTGTATTATTGTGTGCTTTTTTAAACATTGACCTACATGTATATTTTATACATTATTTTCTGTAAAAAACAGAAAAGTTTCATGCAGAAAATGCTCAAGTCTGTAGTAGGAAAATTACAACCAGCTGCACATTCCTGATCCATCATTTCATTTAAAAGAAAGTTTGCGTGTACAGTATACCTACATCAGTAATATTCTGTGGTTCCCATTCGTGTTGCCAAGCATCCAACATTACATTGTGTTTTATGGATATAAAAATAGGAATGTTGTCCTGGCCTCGCCTTCTTAAGACTGTCATTTACAAAAACAAACTCTGTGCTATACAAATCTTGATGATACACTGAAGAAAGACATGAATATATTATATATACTGTAAAATCAACACTTTCCAACATACTTATATATCAGAAAATTAATCGTGAATCTGATACTTTTGGGACTCATTGTTCCACATTTTTCTGCAGAAACTGTGAAGAAGAAGAAAAAAATTGCTGTTTCACAATACATTAAGCTGGAAAATTGTCACGACGCTGGAAATAAAACCCTGACTTCATCAACACTTAAACTGTTCTGTAAAACTGAGTAGGTTTAGAGGCTCGTTGTCTATAATGGTGTAATATAATGGAAACAATCTGCTCTGACGGTAATCTGACGCTGAGCAATGTGGGCGTGAACTCCTCTTAACCACATCCCAAAAAGTATTCAAACCATACATGCTGGACACCATTATATATTACACATTAAATCCACCCATACACTAGTCTGCTATAGTTCATTGTGAAGTTTCTGCTGACTCATAGTGCGTGGTGGAGGAGGAACCCAACAGAAGTGAACCCCGTCTTCTAATGTTTATATGCTTGGCTTTACATTAATCAGTTCTGGATTCACTTCCAGCTGACTCATGAGTTACACTTTCTCCCAGAGTAGATTTTATGAACTCCAATGAACTGGAGTAACCAGAGAAACCTCCAGAAGGCTTCAGAAAAACATGCCAACTCTGCAGGAATAGACCCAGGGCTAGAGCGTCTCCTCCTTTGAGTCAGCGATGCTACCCTCTGCACCCCCGAGCAGCCCGTGAGCTTTTTAAAGGATTTTGTTTTATTTTAATAAAGTAAATATAAACTGGAATATTAGAAGCATCACATGTATTGTCCAACAAACACTCCGACAGCTACATCAGCTAAAAACAAACAGCAGTGTTACTTTAAGTTTAAACATGCCAATATTAACACTGTAAACTTTGCCTGTAAAACAGATGTTTTAGATATAAAACTAACTTGCAGGCCAAACCCAGTCCCAGCAGGGAAACATTTCTAAATTTACATCCACATATGTGGGAGTGAATGCTTTGTACTCTCATCAATTCTGATAAGTAGTGTTGGAATGGGGCAGAAAAATTCTAGTAAATTCCCACAGGAAATTAGGCTCTGGAATATTAAAAATAAAAAAAAATAAAAAACTTTTCATGGGAATTAAGCATTGGAATTAACTAGAAATTGTGAGTAACTTTTATATAACTAAGGCTGATACTTAAGATCAGGGGGGTCAAACTCATTTTAGTTTGGGGGCCATATAAGGAGAAGTTTGATCTCAAGTGGCCACAGATTTTAAACAGGAAATTGAGTAATTTCAACATTATCGTGCCTTAGTTTATACTTCTATGTATACATAAAATACAAAATATGTCAAACTGACAATATTCAAGCACTTTCTAATTAATGAAGGAAAATATTATGTAATAATTTGAGGAAAATTTAATGACTGTGTAAGAATTTTGAGTTTTTTCAACAGTTTAACATAAAAAATGACTGCAATCATGCATTATATACTGTAAGCACCAAGAAAACTGTGAGCCACTATATTGGCCACGTTTACATGGGATCTTTAATTCCTCTTTAAAGCAGAATGAAAGTTAATTCCTCTTTAAGCTGACTATGTAAACACTTCATTCCTAATGCTAATTTAATTCCGAATGAAACTTAAATCTGAATTAGGTAGCTGGTTTATTCCTCTATCTTGTAAACACTTAATACCATTTTAAGTTAATTCCAGTCATTCTGCGCATGCACGACTTGCTGCGAGGACGCGCTGGTGACGACGTAATATTAGAGCCTTAAAGACATGGATATAATGAAAACAGTGGATGGACGGAGGCATAAAAATGCGGACATATGAGTTTCATTTACAAGATGATTCATGTTTTCTCGATAATTTTCACTTTCTCCTAAGGACCCGATTGTGTACACCAAAGGGCCACATTTGACCCTCGGGCCATGAGTTGACACATGTGCTTTAGTTGATGCTTTCCTACTATATTTAACATCCCTGTTAAAGGCTAACCAACAATTTTTAAAATTTCCCATTAATTCCTGTTGATTGATTCCCATGAAAAGTTTACAACTTTTAAATATATATTTTTTTAATTGTTTTTATTTTTAAAAGGAATGCTAATATTTATGTTTGGATACGATACAGTGATTCAAAATTACTAAAACTTCCAGTTAATTCCAATAAAAAGTGTATATTTTTCAATAATTCCAGAGCTTAAGTTCCCGTGGAAATTTAGCAAAGTGAAAATGAGGGGTGACATGTTTCCAGGTTTCAGGGGAGCCTCCAAACAAGCGTCATCACCTGTAACTGGCAGAGCTAAATCATAAAACTCATCAGTGTCTCACCTTGTTTCGTCTGCATTCCTGCACGAGCAGCTCCTTTCAGCTATAGCTGCCTCTGCTTTATCCAACAGTAAAGTTCATTCTAAACGCACCAACAGTTCATTTATGTGAGGTCACTTTGTTTTCCCGAAAACTTCTAAAAAAAAAATAGTAATCCACTGATGAGGAAGGTGAAGTGCGTTGCTCCTGAGCAGAAACCGCCCTCAGGCTGGAGGTAACGTTTACTCTGTGCTGCAGATCAGGTGAACTCGCTCACAAAAGTTGATGACAGCGAGGCCATTAGACTTTTTAATCAACCGTTTTCCCCCCCAGAGACGCTCCTACAGAACAAAGGCCTCTGTGATCAAAATGCTCTTTGTTGTGGACAACCTCAGCCCCTCGGAGCAGTTTCCTGCTTCCTCTGCTTCAGCCAGCAGCGTACATCTCTGTAATGCCCTCACAGTGGATGCTGCAACAAAATGAAATGACACTTTAGTTGGTTTTTCAGTCCAGAAGAAGCAAACAGAAAATTAGATCCACTTGACTGAAACTAAGAGCAAGCAAAGACATGGTGACATTGACAAAAATTATATTTTCTGTCAAATAATATCGTGAAAATGGCAAAAAAAACTACCAAATTTTAAAGTCATTCTAAGCTAAATTTTGTCCAATCGGTGTTTGGTATTAATGTGAGGTCAAGTCAGTGTAAAGGGGTGGGGCATAATGTTAAATTAGCCAGTGCTGAAGTCAAAAAGACTAATATCAGGTAAACATAAATAATGCAAATAGAAGCAATTTTTGTCATCCAATTCTTCAAGAGATATTTTGACTAAAAATACTGTACATTTTGTTAAATAACACTAAACTAAAGCCCAATTACATTTTCATCAGAAGACGAAAACTAAAGCCAATTACGGTGTAAAAATGTACACAGAAAAATAAACTATGCTACACTAGCCTATGTAAAGGCTATGCTGTATTAAGATTGTAGGTGTTTACGTTGCTAAAATAGCTTTTGAATAGAAAATTTAAGAAAATGAAACTCATTGAAAAAACTAAACAAGGATCAGCCCAGTGAAGAGGATTTATTCAAATATATGTCTAGAAAGTCACATACACACACATATATATATATATACATATACATATACATATATATATATAGTCTGCTTGCATTCAAGTGAAACTGTATACAAAGTGAAACTGGGCATTGCGCAGTAATTTTAACAACAGGAAAACTATTTCCGTTTTGGGCATTTCCCAGCATGCACTTGTGTTTCACTTTTTAGCATTGATTTTAACATTGTGGTTATATTTGATGTTGTACTTCTGGTTTTGAATAAAAGTGCACATCTTTTTTTACTGTGTGCATATTTAGAATACCATCTGTTCATAGTTGAATTGTTTTATTTTAATGTATTTTGTGTTTAATGTGGCTGCATTTGCCATTGTTAAAATCTGGCACAGTTATAGATTTGTTAATCTGTATTGTCCCTTTAATAAAGGGTACCTTGTTAGTAGAGCTGGGCGATATGGTCCAAAACTCATATCCTGGTAATTTTTCTCAAAGTGGCGATATACAATACAAATCTCAATAATTTTAATGCAAATAAAGTCTCACCAGAAAGACAACGTAATTTGCGGACAATCAGGTTAATTTAATCGTGGCAACCAAAATCTTGATCACAATTAAAATTCAATTAATTGTGCAGCACTACCGCACAGGCACATTTATTACTAAACAGCTGCACATGCCACTTTTAGGCTTTTTGTCCTCTAAGGGACAGCATGTGTGAGTGAGTTCTGTAGTGTGGCTTGTTCAGGAGAAGGTCTGGGTTAGGATGGATTAAGAAATCCATCCAGCTGTGATTTTACGAGAAGTAGCGAGAGTAGCGTCTCCTAAAACAGGTATTTTCACACAAAATAAGCTATATATATATATTTTAGAGATGGCCCAATTAGGAGTGTGACGATACATCACGATATTTTTTTTCGCACAATCAAATATCGATATGCTCGCGCATTGTATTGATTTTTCTTTTTTCAAAACCTTTTCTGCCATTTTTTTGTTTACAGAAAGAACTATTAAGTATTAAAGATACTTATTTGTTTACATTGGTATGTTGACACATATTTACAGAAATGTTGCACTAAAATAGTGTCACTGTTCATATGACACTTTTTCAATTTATTGTCTTTCAGAGATATACAATAAAAACTGTATTTTTTCCCCTTGTTATGTCATAGATTATCGTAGATTGATTTCTGACCAAAATATCGACAATCGCAGTATCGCCACATCGTGAGCTTTGTATCGTGTATCGTATCGTGAGGTACCCAGAGGTTCCCACCCCTAGTCCCGATACAACTTTTTCACTTCCGATATGACACTGATATTTCAGCCTTGCGTATAGACCGATACCAATAATGACCCGATACAATATCAGCACGAATCATACATACTTTTCTTACTTATTTTGTAGGGTTGAATGTTAGAAAAGGCTTCATCAAGTGATGTCACTCAAACAAAGAACAATAGTCAGCAACAGTAGGTTATGTTGTTGGGGTGTGAACCACAGTCACCTATGGATGAAAGTGCTGGAGCGGAAATTTTTATCTAAGGGCTTATATCGGTGATTTTAGATGCAGTCCGATAAAATCTGATATTCCTTTTCTGGCTGATATCGGATCGGGACACCTTTAATATATATCGAAACAGGCAATATTGTAATTTTCTATATCGCCAAAATAAAAATAAAAATCCGATATATCGCCCAGCGCTACTTGTTGGATCACCTGTTTAAATGCCACAAATAGGTCCATGTGACTAATTCTGCATTCTTCCGTTTGGTTTAGCGACATATCGTCAAACAATTTAGCTCGACTGTGATGAGGCTGGTTCATATTTGATCGCTACCTGCTACTCTGTCAATCAGATTTTCAGACAAAGAAATGGTGGTTTTTGGTGCGTTTAAGGACTATTATAAACAGCCACTGATCAATTCTGCAGGTTGTATATATCCTCAGCTGGTACATATAGACTCATTAACACAGGCCGATATGAACCGCCTGCGTAATACTAATTTAGACATAAGTCAGTCACGTTATGTATGATTTTAATGAAAACATGACATATAAAAATAGGTAACCCAACATATTCACACTGTGAGTAACAGCTGCCCACCTGTGTAATCTGGGATCGCCGTCATTAAGGCACCTTGAGGCTAACAGCTGCTGACATATTCAACTAAAACGCTCTGCTAACGACAAATACAGCGACCTAATGTAAGTCAGAAGACCGAATGTGGACTTACATTGTGAACCGTTCCAGGCTCAGCGTCCTGTGTCTGTTGCTGTCCTCCTCACAGCTAACTGGAGCAGTGTTCCTCTAACGACAACTAACGAGCCCGTGACACAGCCGAGAGCCATATATATTTACGTGCATAGCTTCCGGTAGTACGGTTTTCAAAATAAGACAGGAGAAACAAAAATCTTAAAAAAAAAAAAAAATAATAATAATAATAATAACAATAATAATAAATAAGCAGGAAAACGTTATTTTACATTTTTTAATATCTAACACTGTAATAATTTATACAGAAAACCTTTATGATTAATTTGTGTGAAAACAACAGTGAAACTTTCAAGTATGTACCTTTATTCAGAATCAGACTCAGATATTCTTTTTTTTAATCCCATAAAATTATCCTATTTGTCTCGTCTGTTAGCAAGAAACCATGGACGTTACACTCTCCTCTATAGATGTTTTACAATTTATACCCTTGACCATTTTAATTCACTTTTACTTGTTATTTAAATTAGTTTTGGAACGTTGTATTGTGCTAAACTCTGGTAGCAATACTATTTAAATATACCGTGTTGCCAACATGGTATATTTAAATAATCACCCCTAAAGAAAAATGCACCAGCCGTATGATATAATTTGCTGAACACTAAAAATACATTGTTGAATAAAAGTTATTGTTTTGCTTGTATATTGATTTAATTCATTTTGATTTGAAAATTGATTCATCAATTCTCTTTTTGAAATGTCTTTTTGGTTGAGTCATATTATATTAATTATTTCTTAACTATATATATTGTTGTTTTAAATAAAGTTTTTCATCTCGTAAAATGACATTACTGCGGATGTGGCCTTCAAGGCCCGCCTTCTCCTATCTGTGATTGGTCGTTCTTTGGCTTTATATCTTTTCACCCAATCAACGCCCTCCATCACACTGGGCGGGTCTTACAATTTACGTTGCTTTGCGTAGTTGCGTTCTCTGGTAAAATGGCGTTGGCGCCTCCTAACATCCCTAACTGTGATTGGTTCGCTAATTATGTTCGAGCGTTTTTATTGGCCAGGAAATCGGTTGTTGACAGCTCATTTCCCCGGGAGAGTGTGAGCGGCGCGTGTGAGCCGTTCATTCAGGCAAGTTACCAACGCTGTGCTTTAGTTTCTTAATAACTTGTTGAGAACTGTACTAAGTAAAAGTCAGTGATTAAACCAGTTTGTAGCTTCTGTTCTTCGGCTTTGTTTGAAGGTTTTTGCGTTTTTGTTCATGTCTTTGCAGTCAGAAAAGGTCGTGATGGCCGAAAATACAGACGGCAACCCGGCCAGGAAGCAGCAGTCTGCCGAAGGTGGCGACGATGAAGGCCCGGGAAGACGAGCCCGAGGCGGCGGATTAAGTGAGGCCCAGGCGGTGGTGTTGGAGAGATGTATCCGTGCTCTGAAAGAGGCTAAAATGGACAGCCAGACCCTAGCTGCTCTGCTACTGGTCAGTCTTTAACACTACATTAAACCTAAAAACTGTGGTTATAGCAAGTAGTTTTAAACCTGTTAATCCCTCGTGCTCCCAAGAGTCTTGTTTTTTATCCCATTATAAATAAATAAATAAATAACCTTTAGTTTTGTGTTTCTTTGCTAGGCATTAAAACCTTTTTATTCAGGAAGTGTAAAAAAACTTGTCCTTGTCACAAAAATGATAATTAACCGTTCCATAATCCTGTAATTTGCTCATGTACGCATACATATGGTTCTCTCATTGGTTATCTATTGACTTGATATTCCACAGTAAATGCAAACAAAAGTTGGATGGATGATGCTTTTCTCAAAATAAGGAACACATTTAGGGGAATGCATTTGTCAGCAGATAATGAAGGATTTGTAGGGATACATCATAGCAGTCACGAGATGCCTCTGAGGAAGACTGACAATAAGTAGTCGAAACATGTCAGGATATCTAAGCAAATTTCCTGAAAGAAAATGTTTAAACTGAAACCTTAACATAATATTTACACAAGTTCACAAGTTACACGTACCACGTTCCTGCGAATTCAGTCAAATGACTCGGTTCAACAGAGTAGGGAAAAAAGGGTCTGCGAGAGGCTTTTGACTTCCGCTCATAGAATATCCATGTCACATCCCAGCATGATTCAACGAGCATTAACAGAGGTAGTCATTTGAAAATTGTGGCATATACGGAGTAATGGGCACCATTCATATATTGGTATGTGTCAATGATTCGGTCCCTCTAACTGTTGCAATATTTGACTCTCACATAAATGAGGAAATGACTTTAATGGAAATAACAGAAAAAAGGGGGGTGGGCCCCTATTCGAATTGTGCGAAGCATAATCGTAATCTACATTGAATTAACTAAATGCTTGTTCATGTGGATCTTGTTGGGTTCTTTTTCTTACTCTGACTTTATATTTTGTTCACTTGTGCCAATGATTCGGTACCACCAACCATTGTAATATTTGACTCGCAAATTAATGAGAAATTTCCTTTTTTTTTTTTTTTTTTTTTTCTTTTTCTTTTGGGAGCCCTTTAAGCCCCAAATCAAAAATTGGGCTTCGAGCATCGATGCGTACACATCCATAGATTATACCTACCAAATTTCAGCCATGAGCCATTTACAAATAACAGGAGTAGTAATTTAACTAGTGTATACAACAAAGTGAGTGGCGTTTTGAGTTCGGTAACCCGGCCTGAAGAACACAAAATGACTTTGCTGGAATGAATGTCGACACATTTTTACAATGTGCAGCTTTTGTCTGCTCACATAAATAACCTAATAATGGTAACGCATGTTTTTGATGGGAAACTTAATCACAAATGTGACAAAAAGCTGAAATGCCACTAATGAAATTTGCAAAGTTCCAAACATTTAAATAAAATCTTATCAAGGTACAGTTTTGTTTATTATTAATCTATAAGATCTAATTTAATTTTCTAGATAACCCGTCTGTGCCCAGCCAGCGACCTGGACAAAAACACCCTGCGTCGGATCTTTGAGGCGGTCGGGTTCAACCTACCGGCTCGTCTGTTGGTGACGGCGTTCAGACAGAGCGACACCGGCTTGTCTCCACACGACGTCCTCTCGCTGGCCACGGCGCTGCTGGCTGCTCTCAGTGCTGACTCTGAGATGGTTTTACACCCCCAGCTCCTCACCTCTGTCCCCATCCTGCTGGGCCTCGTCTCCAGTGGCCCCATGATGGCCCAGAACCTGCTGTCGGCAGATTTCTCCAAACCACAAAGCAGTTCTGCCAGGAATAAGGCCGGGGCAGGGAGACGGCATAGGAGCGCTGATGGTGCTGAAAAGAAAGCGTCCAAAGCTGAAGAGGAGTCGGATCTGGATGAAGCGATGGCTGGTGACATCTACCAGGTCCTCATCGCGGTGTCGGTGTTTCCCAAAGGGGTGGACCACCTTCTGAGGAGGGGGGCCGTCTATGCTCTGTGCCAGGCGGTGGAGCATAACCAGACCCTGTGCCGTGAGAAGGGGCTTCCTCTACTGGCTACTCTGCTCTCAGGTCAGTTCAAGGACCGAGTGTGGAGTAAACACGGTGACGAGCTCATCACGCTGCTGCTCAGACTTACAGACGAGTTCTGTAAGGCCTCCAACGAGGCAAAGCTGGAGCTGTGCACGCAGATTGTGCAGTTTCTGCCCCCGACGGGCGTGGCAGTGGAGGGTGAACTGGTGAAGGTGGTGAGCTGCCTGTGGGAGGCCCTGAGGCCCATGGTGCAGTCCAAGCTGACCCCAAACCAGCTCGGCCCCGTCCTGGTGCTCTGTGCCGCCCTGCTGGACGTGTACGGCTGGAAGCTGGTGGGACCACCCAAGTTCTGCTGCCTGCTGGTGAACAGGGCATGTGTGGAGATCAGGATGGCTTTGGAAGAACCACTTGAGGGAAGTCTGAGCGCAGAGCTGCAGCAGACCCTCGCAGGTATCCTTTGTTTACCTTTTCTTTAATTGCTGGGCGACGGTGACCAAAATATATTTTCTGAAAATAGTAATATACAATATGAATAAAAATATAAGACACTTTTAGCTTTTCCTCCTCTTAGGGACAGCACATGTGACTGAGTTGAGAAGCAGATGTTGCTTCACTTATCAAGTGCGTCACGTTATTTTGGACATTGTTTTGCATTACCATACTTTTTGTTTTCACCATTACCAAATTGAAGCATGAGCTACTGAAACTTTGTACAAAATTCAGACTCCGAGGCACCGAAACGCTAAAGAAATGACCATCCTGTCTGATGTTTGAAACTTCTAGTTTAGCGTTACAAACTTTGGTAAACTGTTTCAGCGTTTCCTGAGACTTGGTGTGTGTCTCTGTTTCACGTGTGTATTTACTTCCTCACTTTAAGGCTGTTACCGAATCATGGAGGCTGCCATCGAGGAGGCGTGTAGGTTGAACTTCTCCCTGGTTTATGGAGCTCCTAAAGTCACCATCCCTGCCCTGAGTGAGGCCCAGCAGAAGCAGATTCTTCGGGTGCTGCAGGAGGCCTTCGCCGCTCTCATGTTCTACCTGGGACAGGTGAGAAGATTCAAATGTCAATCTTAAGCCTGTAGGACTCATTAGTTTTATAGAGGCTTAATAGTGGGATCAGTATCTAAAAGTGGGTCACAGACTTTTTTTTTTTTTTTTTTTTCCCCCACGCCACAAAGACAATTATCGAAAAGGAGAAGGAACAAAAACAAAATGCTGACAGGTTACCATAGATGTTATTTACGAGTCTCATAAATTATAATGTACTGTGTGTGATACTGTAATTATGATATTGGTACTGTGCTAATAAAGAGTGGGGGGAAAAGACTACAAGTTAATGTGTTAATATGTGGAGGAATGATATATATATATACACGCACGCAAAAGAGATATTATAAAGGAGACGAGTTAAAAAAAAAAGGTCCCCATATTTAGTGGATTCACTCCATCTAATTCAGATAAAATCTCTACATATCAAAGTTTTTATTTGAATTTCTGAAATATAAAAAATCTAATTATTTTTAATTGTAACATTTTAAATCTTTAAGGAGCTACTTGTGATGCATTCATTTTATAAAATGTCAAGCCACACTAAACTGTAGCGACATGGAGTAAAGTGTTACATCATGTTTTTATTGTGCTCATACCTTCCTGGTTATGATCACTGGCTCCATCTGTGCTCGTTCTTGCAGGTTGACACCAGTTGCTATGGCGACCCATTTGTCTTCGCCACCTTCCGATGTCTGTGCTGCTGGCTTTCCAATGAGACGTCTTGTCTGAAGGAGGAAGTGGCGTCCCTGCTGCCATTCCTCATCAACTATTCTCGCAGCCACCTGCTGAAGGAGAGCTCAGGAGACGACCTCTCTGATTGGTTGGCCAACCTGTCAATCAGCGAGGAGCGAGAGTCCTGGGCCGGCCGACAGCCTCTGAGGTACAAACATGTGCCGCCTTTGATCGTACAGCGTGAACGAGGGTTCTGACTCTCCGTTTGCTTCCTCAGGTTTCTGATTCCAGCCGTTTGCCACCTGACGGCCGAGGATCGTCCCCGTAGAGTCCTGCTGGCCCTCGACACCCCCGCCCTGCTCATGGACTTCCTGACGCAGAGCTGGGTCGCTCTGAAACGAACCGATGGTGCGTGGGCCAGAGACACCAGCATGGAGACAGTCTGCGCCGCTTTCCTTAACCTCATCGTGTTGGAGCCGGAGCGCGTCAGGTATTTCTCACACACACACAGACAAGTCGTTAATCATCAGTATAATGGTGTGTAATATAATGCATGTGTTCCCAGGGAGGACCCCTGTTTCAAGTCTCTGGAGGCCTTTTTGAGTGAAGCGCTCCCTACTTTGATGTTCAAGCCTCGTCTGGTGGTGCTGGCGGCTAATTTCTGCACTTTGGGTTTAGTGGTGGGCAAAGTGGAGCTGGCTTCTTCAGGTGAGACTCCTTCATTTTTCACTCATATTAAAGCCCTACATGGAGGAGCTTTAACTTTATCAACTTAAAGAGACTTTTCGTATATATTCCCAGAGGTTTTTTCTTTTCAGCAGCTTTTTTTTTTTTTTTTTTACAGAAGACGTTTGTAGTTTATCTTCTGCCTGGAAACTGTTCCGTGATTCACTCAATTACAATCATGAGAGTTTGTTATATAATCAGAATAAATCATAACCTTTTGAATAAAGTTAATTTAATTTAGAGTCAGAACGTAGACGTGTTGCATCTGAAATTGTCAAAGGGAAATTAAAAAAAAAACAAAAATTTAAAATGTTAATCATGTGTTTACTTGAGCACAAAGATAAAATGCAATGTCAAAGATTTCAAACTAAACTGATTATCTGGAGGGTGCAGAATTACCAGTTTGCTAATGGGTTGCCAGTAACATTCTGCCCTCTAGTGGATACAGTAGTTGAAGCATTTGAAGTGGGTTTTGGTATATTTGTTGTTGGTTTAATGCAGTGGTTCTCATGTCATGACCCCATTTTTTATTATAAATTTCTGGTAACCCCCAGAGTTTATCATGTTTGTCTAGTACAGATGAGCCAAGGTTAGTGCACAGTGATCACTTTTCTACTGTATTTTATTTGAACTAGATTTATATTTGAGAAAGTATAGAATACGCTTGAGATTGTGACATTTTAATTTGAAAATAATTGGCTATTATTTAAGCTCTTTGAGCTTCCTACACTTAACTGAGCAAGATTAAATTACATTTAAGTTTAATTGGGATCAATGACTCTATTTTATTCCCAGGCGACCCCACATGGGGTCATGGCACCAAGATTGAAAAAAAAAAAAACTGGTTTAATGTAAAGTTTCTAAGAAAAGGGAAAATCACCACATGTAATTTGGAGCGACAAAACTGACCTCGTTTGGCAGGAATATGAAACAGCTGCTGCACACAGTCCATATGTAGAAGCTGTGGTTTTCTTTTCATATAAAAATGTTATCTTTAGTTGTCATTGCATTTGAACAGCATCGAACGTGGTATAACGTTAAGTTTTTAATATCCAAAAGTGTTATTACTGCTTTAAACTTGCGTGTTTGCTCCTCAGGCTCACTGGAACCATGCCAGCGACGTTTCTTCACCACCGCGCTGCGTTTCCTCCGTGGTGCTCTGGACGGGAGCGGCAAGCCCGGTCCGGTTAAAGTGAGCGCCAACTGGGCCAAGAGCTGGGACGAGGCTGCAGAACTGTGGAGGGTCAGCGTCCAGGCCCTGGGGAGCCGTGTGAGCGAGCAGCCGTCAGTCATCGCCCTGATCAGAGGGGAAGGATGGCTCAAACGCACGCTCGCCATGTTGGATCAGTGCAGCGCGTTGCCAGACCCAAAGACTGAGGAGGTTCTGGAGGCCACACTGTGCTCCATCACAGAGACGTGCCCCACCTGTAAGGAGGAGGTGGTGGAGGTGCTGAGGAACCAGAGGGGAGCTTTAATCAACATGGCTAAGCTGAAGAAAGCTGCAGGCGTGGAGTGACTGAGCCTGTTGGTACTGGATGAGTTTTAACTTTTTAACCTCAAGCCCAGATGAACTTCTGTGCTCACCTTAAACTTGTCCCTTTTTTCTGTTTTATTAAATCTACCCTTGTGATGTGAACTTGTTTAAATTTTTACTGGAAATGACTCCTATTTGCAGAAACTGATTTATTGATTCACAGAAATATAAAGCTGCTTTTTTTTTTTTTTTTAATCCACTGTGGAAATGTACCATTAAAGCTATATTTGCCAAAACTTCAAATGCCTGTTAAAATGTTTTTACCCAACCACATACTGTATTTTGTGAAATGGTGCAACAACGTGTTCCTGACTGAGGCACTTTTAATGCAGAAATTATTTCAGTTTAAAGCTAACTTCAATTAAGTAATTAGAATCACATTAAAATTTACTCTCAAATTATACTCAAACTTACAATTTAATAATTCTAGATTAAAAAACTAGGAAGCTATGATTATTGGTCAGGATTTTTTTTTTTGACCACGAGGTGGCGCACATTAACCTGCAAATCAAGAAGTCAAGTTTTCCATTAAAACGGCACTAATTCACTTGAGAAAATCCGTGAGGCTTAAAATATCTACAAAATCTCAATTCATGTTTACAGTTTTGTTTAAGCTGTGAAGAAAGTTAATAAACTCTGTAACAGAGATTCTGGTTTTACTCCGTTATATTTCCCCTGGATGTGGATATGAGCTTTCTGTGAATAAATACACCTAATTCCGTCTGATTTATAGTAACAATGAAGCTCCATACATTTACTTCAGTTTTAGTTTCTGTCCTTTCCAAACCAATCTGTTGTGTAATACAAATAAACATAGTCTACTGTATGGACTGGCTACTTGTTGCAATTAAACCCATATCATAAGTTAACAATGTATTGTGTATATATGATTAAACACCTGGACCAAAATGCGGTACATGATATAAAACAGATCATTACACATTAAATACAAAACTATTTTAAATGAAACTATAAATTAAATTAAGTAACCAATAAAATAATTGCCTTATATGAAAAATGTTTTTTTTTTTTTTTGTTAAATTGATTCCGTTGCTTCTATCTGAAGTGTTCGTATGGTTAACAGTGACCCAAAGCACCCCACCCCCCCCTTCCATTTCACCCCCCTGCTCGCCCCCCCCCTCTCCTGACTCATCCCTACAAACTCCTGCACAGTGGTTCAAACTCTCTCACTCCTCTCTGCACCTCCAGCCCGTCTCCTCCTTGTCCTGCTAACAGCCGCACCATGCTGTGGAAGTCCCGCACCAAGTCTGATGGTTTGCAGGTAAGACCATAACTAGGCAATCTTTACTTTAACAGGTGGCTGTGCGTAAAAACTGTGCGTAAAGACCAAGATTTGCTGGTATTGTGATAATTAATACATAATCTCACCTTGAGAATTTATCATTTTTAAACTCCAAAATATTTAATTTGTGTGTGGATATTTGTCAATCAAATATAGTTGCTAATTATAGTGTCTGTGCGATGTCAATTTTTCTTTTTCTTTTTTCTCTCTCTCACTATTTTTATGCGTAAAAACGTCACCACCGTTAAAAGCAAAGCCGAAAACGAGCTTCACACTGAGGCCACGGTTTGAATTAACAAGCCAAGTGATTGAATATATCTCTTTAAGAGAAGTAGCCCCTGTCGACCCCTCCCCTCCCTCAGTCGGGTGCGCGCAAAACTATAAAGTAGCGCGCTCATGGAGAGGATGCGGGATTCTATGAGTGATACACACATGACCGACAGCCACTGCTTCTCATCTGCGTGTAAGAAAAAGCTCCCAGAGTAACAAAAAGAAAAGTGAATCCGGACACCTTCGAGTTGAATGGAGCTTTAAAAGAGCTTGGATTACAGTGTTTGGCGCCAACCTGCTCCTCCTGTTGACTTTATTTTTTTTTTTTTTAAGATTTAAGGAAATCCAGAGCGGCTCCAGATGTTAATCCACACCTATTCAGCCATGGTGAGTTTGGATGAAACTTGATTTTTTTTATTTTTGTTTTACTTTCTTATTTTATTGATTTTTGCCAAATTTTACAAAGTCGAATGAAGAATGTTAAGATTGCTGTGAGGTGCAGGGGATAAATGAAGGAATGATGTGCGTAAAAGTGAAAAGTATATGTTTGAGTGACTCTATAAGACCACAGCGATCTTTTTCATATGTTGTATAGAAACTTTTCTTTTTTTTTTTTTTTAAATAGTCTATATTTAATTTTAAGTCAGTTTAGTGAAATAATTCATGTGTCCACGACATTGAGTCCGTGCGTTAAACTGCAACGTGTCTGTGCGCAGAGACGCTCTTTGTCTGCTCAGTGAATGTGACAGTGGAGAGTCCACTGTGACACCACACAGAGGGTGGCAGTCCCTTTCCGCGCTGCTTCAATTGTTCACTTTTCCATGATAAAAGCAGACATGTTTGGTCTGGAAATGCTGCAGTTTGAGCGACCCGTGCCCTTTACGCGCCTCTGTTTGCCTGACTAAAAATGCACATCAACACATGCACTGGCTGCAATGGCATTGCTCCGTGTGACCCCGCTTAAAAAAATAAATAAATAAAAATAAAATTTTACCAGGACGCGTGAGAGCACAGATGTAGAGGACTGAGTCAGTGGAATTACTATGAAATCACTTTGAAAACTTGAAACTGAAGTGGATCTGAATCCGCAGCACCTCTCCCCCCTGAAATCTCCAGCGGTGCCCCGATGGTGTTTGTTGTTTTACGCACAGATGAACTCCATCACAAGCCCTCCACCTTCCTGTCTGGGTGTTATACCTGTTCCTGGTGGTGGTGGTGGTTGGTGACTTCTCTGACACGGCTGTGCTGTGCAGCGCTGCCAAAGGCGTCCTCTGCCAAAGCGCATCACTTCAACCGCACTGCTGCTATTCCCCATTCTTCTAATAAATCAAAAATAATACGTGCATTCATCCTCACATTATTTTCTGTTGGACTAAAAACGAATATTCTCGCATACATTTGTAATTTGGGTATTTTCCCCCAGCTTTAAATTATTTTTTTAAATTTTGCATTTTACGCACCAAGTGCACAAATTGCAAATCTGCAATTATAGTTTTTTCAGGTGACACACATAAGCTTTAATGCAATTGCTTTTAAACAACAATAAATCAATATCAAAATTAATTATTGCATGATATTTCAAAGAACATCCATAAACTGCATCAGGCCAAATTAATTTATTCCACCCCAAACATTTGGATGAGTCTGAATTGTCATGAGATGAAGACACTGAAGCTTAAGTTGCTCCCAAAGGATGGTGGTCAGTGCTTTGTATGGCATCTCTGAACGTGAATGTGAATGGGTGAGGGTCACATCACATGTCCAATGTATTAAGGTCACATGTTTACTACACCTTGAAGGTAAATTAATGAATTCAAACTGCATTATGGTATTTCATACGCTGTTAAATTGTCAGAAATTTCATAAAAGTAAGAAAAAATGCATTAATCACGTGTCAGGATTAAGGATTAATTTATCTAACTCAATATTTGTGCATAAATGATGGTTAACATGAACAAAAAAAAAAAAAAAAAATGCTTGTTACGTTTAGCCTATAATTCAATGTTTTTAGTAGAAGGTATGAAATGAAAAAAATATTGGGTATAAATCTTCCTGAAAAAATTATGTGCAAATTGGTTTCCTCAATTTGAATAAAGTACTAATATATTACCTGATTGTTAATAAAAGTGAGTGTCCTTTATTGGTTGAATTTTTGTTCTTCCTTTTTGTTTTCTTGCAGCTTTTAAATATTTGTTGTATGTGTTGAGCTACTCCCTCCGCACGTGGATAAACACAATTATTCGTGATATTTTTTTTAAATGTTTTTCTTCTTTGTGAAGTGGTTTTTAATGTGAGGTGACCTGTAACCCATGTGTAGGACCGTGCAGACGGACTGAGCGGCTCCTCTCCCGGTGGTCGCCTCTCCCAGCTCTCCTCCCTGAACCAGGCTGCCTACTCCTCGGCTCCACCGCTCTGTCACACCCCGGCCTCAGACTTCCAGCCTCCGTACTTCCCTCCACCGTACCCCCAGTCGTCTCTGCCCTACTCCCAGAACCAGGACTCGGCCTACTCCCACCTGTCGGACCCCTACTCCTCCATCAACTCCATCCATCAGCATCAGCAAGCGGCCGCATGGCACTCGCAGAGGTCGCGCTCCGAGGAAGGGGGGCTTCTGTCGCAGTCTCACCGGGCTCTGAGCCTGGACCCCCGCCGGGAGTACGCAGCTGTCCCTCGGATCTTGCACGGACTGGGGGAGGGTGCGGCTGCGCTAGGGGACGGACCTTTGATGCACCTTGGGCATCACGGCCTGGATGACCTCCAGGTATGTGTTCCATCTTAAAACCAGTTCGATCTGTGCGTAAAAGTCGGCAAACCAAGACGCATGGCCTGCACAATGATCTAAAACTCATCTATTTCATTATTCTATGTAAATAAACCATGTGCACACTCACTCTGGGCCTGCTGGCCAAAAGGCCTCAGGCAATGCATCCACCTTTACCTCTGTTATTTACACAAATGCAATACATGCAAAACTCGTTTACAATCAAAAATAACAATTAATCTAAACAAAATATCCAACTTTTCTTATTTTTGGGGGGCATTGTTTCATTCATATTGTTTTTTTTTTTTTTTTAATGTGTGAAAATCCCCTGCAGGCCTTTATTATTATTAGCCTGTTTTCCTGAAACGCGCACATGCAGATCAGCAGACAATAAAAATACAATATTTTTTAACATAGAAATATAAACAAACTTCAATTGTAACATTTGTTTACTACATTGTGATATTGTTATCTGTTTTATGTCGGTTTTGAAATACATTTCAAGAAATATTGGTTTTACTTAGTTTGAATATAATTGAATATAATAAATATTACATATATATATATATATATGTAATTTTGACACAACAGATTGGGATTGTTAATATGGGATTACTGTGAGTTTTAAATTAGAAATCAACGTAATACCTTTTATTAAAAAATACATTTGTAGATATATTTTTGGGATGATGCCACTTTGAAACACTTTGTGGTGCATCATCCCAAAAATATATCTACAAATGTATTTATTTGTGTGTGTGTGTGTGCATGTCCACACACACACACACACACACACGCGCACACACTTTGAATGAATGGAGTGTGTGTGCATCAGTCAGACTTTGTGCAGCAGGTGCAGCTGCGCACTTTGTTGCATCCATGCCACGTATAGAGAATTAAAAAGAGAGTCTCCACAAACACACACGCACAGTACCGTGACCAATCGATGTGAACGCGCTCATTCAGAGGCTCGACCCCGGCGTGCCGCTGTTTAAACGCTCCCAGCTTTCACTCACTGCATCAATGGATCAACATCCTCTAAAGTCAGCACAAAGGGGACACGATGTGAGACACGTTTTGTCCCCCAGTGAGAAAAAAAAAAGAACAAATAACACTCATGTGACTTTTATTCAAATTAATTCACTGCAGTTTTTATTGGATTTTTCTCTCTTTATGTGCAGAATTTGACACAAAATGGCAATTTAATGTCCCAAACAAAAGAGAAATAGTCAAATTTTCCCACACGTACTACATTGAAATTGTGCAAGTAATGAAAAATAAACCTCATTTATTCACACAGTTTACGCCAAAATAAAAGTGTCACATTTGATCATTTCAAAACCTAAATTTACCAGAAAATGTATTCCAAAAATAGAAATTGAGGAGAAAAAAAATAGATTCATGCATGTGCAATGTTAAACATGAATACATGACTACAATGTCAATATGCATTGAAATAAAAATTTACGGTATTTAATGTTTAAATTCAAATTTATTCATTGCATGAGGACTTTGGGGCAAAAGCGTGGCATTAAAATGCACATATTGTTGTGACACTCTGGTGTTACAGCTCTGCACAAAGTGTTCAAGGCTACTCAGTGCTAATATTCATGCATTGTTTTGTGTATTAATGGGATGTATTTCTAATTATTGAGGATTTTCTGCCTTACATGGAATAACTCAGGCTGCAGTTTCCCCTCACGGGTTTATTTTATTTCATCTATATGGATATGGATGGGGTTCATGGGCTGTGAGAGGGAAACAAAGTGTGTGTACGTGTGTGTACGTGTGTGAGAGACCATCGGATAACTGATAGTGAGTGTCTGTCTGTCTGACACAGGGAATGGAGGAAGGATCAGCCCTGGGCATCCTCGACCACTCTGTCATTAAAAAAGGTAAGAAGTGTGTTTGTGTGTCTGTGTGTGTGTGTGTATGACAGAGATAGAGAGAGAGAGAGTGTGTGTGTGTGTGTGTGTGTGTGTGTGTGTGTGTGGTGCACCTATACGTAATTGTGCTATACATGCTGAAGGGGTTTTTTTGTGTTTAGGGGCACTCTAACACCAGTTTCTCTCTTTTTTCACACACACACACACACACACACACACACACACACACACACACACACACACACACTATAAATAATTCTGTTTTGCTATTTCATTTGAAGTCAAGAAGTCCTCTAATACTCAGCTGCAGACTTCACCCCAAAGGCACACATTCTTAATGAACTGTTCATGGTCATATGAGAGAGTGTGTGTGTTGTGTGTGTGTGTGTGTGCGTGTGTGTTGCGGAGAAGGATGGCTCGGAGTGAAGCGCAGAGAGAAGTGGGGCAAAGAAGAAAAGGGAGGGAGCATGATAAAAGAGGAGTTTGTGGGGAAATTTGCAGGGAGTAGATGGCTCTAATATTACCAAGTCTGCGTGGAAGGAGACACAGATTAGAAAATCCAAGCTGGTATTTTTAGTAAAAGAAGTAAAAGAACACGGCAGACGCTTCTTTCAGGTGTGGCAGAGCAGAAACAGAAGATATCAGACATTCATGTGCTGCCAGATGTGTCAAACTTAAGGCCCGGGGACCAAATCCGGCCCTTTTAGAGCAAGGATGTCAAACTCATCTTAGTTCAAGGGCCAAATAGGACCAGTTTGATCTCAAGTAGGAAAAGAACAATTTTAACATCAATTGTGCCCTAGTTTTTAACATCAGTCCCTGTCGGATCTTCACTTAAAAATGATTGATTTTCTATACATTTTTCATGTAATTTAAAGGAATTTTGTGGAATAATTTGTAAGAAATTGCACACAGTGGAAAAATTGCCACAATTTGCAGTTAAAAATGACTGGATTTATGCGATATAAACAAAGGAAAACTGCAAGCCCATAAAAATATTGCAGAGTTTCATTAAATTGGTGAATTTGAAATATCTACAACTGGATTATTTGGTAATTTGCACAATAATTGATGTTTTCTGTCATTTTTACTGTCTTCTGCGGGCCGAATTGGATGCTACAAAGGGCTGGATTTGGCCCCCGGGCCGTGAGTTTGACACATAGGCATTAGAGCATCCAGAAAGCAAAAAAAAGTCAAAGAAACCGTGAATCATTGTGTAAATGATTAACTAATTCAGTTGTAGATATCTCCAAAATACTACACAAATCCAATGAAACTCCACAATATTAGCTAGGCTCACATTTTCCCCATGCTTATATCACATGATGGAAGTCATTTTTTAGTCTGAAATTGTGGAAAAAAAAGAACACTCAATCTTTCCCAAATTCTGCAATTTTCTTCAAATTATTCCACAAAATTCCCCCAAATTGCATCAAAATTGGTCACAAAATCAAATAAATCAAAAGTAAAGATCCTGCAGGGACTCATATCTGTCACTTATTGCTTCAACATCATCAATCTGCAGCCCACTTACGATAAACTGCTACGTATTTGGCCCCTGAACTAAAATGAGTTTGGATGTGTTAAATACACGTCCATCCACAACATGAAATCATGCAGAATCGCTAAAACAAGGATGTACTTGTCAAACGGAGGCTTCAGTCAAACAGCTACAGTTATTATTCCATGATTCTCCTTGTGTTTGCCAACGCTCAGCATTGATCAATTACCTGCAGCGAGCACTCAGAGCAGATAACAGAGCAAAGCTGAGGCCTCATGAATACGAAAATCCAAGGGAGAGAGAGAGAGACGAGGAAAAGAAGACAGCGTGGAAAAAGGGGTTGATGGGAAAAGTGGAGGCAGGAGAAAAGAAGGAAAGATGGGAAAAGAGAGGGAGGAGCGGATTAATGACAAAGGGATGAGGATGAAGAGACTTTGCCGCTTAACGTTTGGAAACACAGGATTTTTAATGTCACCACAGTTTAATAAAAAGAACAAAGATGCTTAGCTTAACCTTAGCTTCATGCTCTGTGTTCATTAAAGGATTGATGAAAAATCCAGCAAATCAGGAAGAAAAACAACGGCTCATTTATATGATAAGCGTCACAAACAACGTGACGAGGCCTTTGTGGAAAAACTTCAGTGTGAACTCTACAAATCCATTTATATCGTTTCTGATAAGGTTGTGAAATCTAAAGTGTATCACGTCTCTATGGGTAATTATAATTAGATAACCTCATAAAATAAATACTCTTAATATCTCAAAAGTCTAATTGAAGATATAAAATTGTCCATTTTTATTTGATTTATTTTTATTTTTTTTGATAATTAGTCCATTATTTGTTTGTGTTATACTTAAAACAATAAATAAATAAATAAAACCGTATATTGCTATAGTTTTCCCTTCTATTTCTGGTCTTATTTTGTCATTCATTTTTAACATATTACGATTAAGTTAGTAATTTTTTTTTAATACATTCCTTTATTTTATTTTTCATTATTGATATTTATTTCTTTATATATATATATATATATTTTTTTCTCCCGTAAATCATTTGTTGCATTACATTCTTAATAGCTTTTTTTTTTTTTTTTTTTTCAATTATCTGTTTTATTGAAAGACTTTTGATGATATTTATATTTGGGGCTTCATTTTTCATCTTTTTTTCCTACTTATTTAAGACAATTTTAATATATTTAATAGCAATCATTATTTACATTTTTTATTATTGGTGTTTTTATTATAATATGGCTGAAAAATATTTATGAACAATTAAGCAAATATATTGATATCATGGTTTCTTCTGTTTAAAGGCCAATTCAACCCCACATTGTGTGTCTAAACTTAGTCACAGGTTAAACCTAAAGAGAATATTTTGCATTAGATCCTGGTTTAGCTTTTTACTATAATACAGATATTACATGGAAACACTTAAACATTAAAATAAGTCTTCAGTTTGAGTGTAGGTTCATGTTTTTGATATCAGGGCTGCAACAAATTCTTTCAAACACCAACATACAGTATATGATCCTGGTGAATCCGTGGATCATTCGTTTTTCATTATGTAACAATAACATGAAAAACGGAAAAAAAAACCACTCATTATGTGATATTTGTTTCCAAAACCAAAATGAAAAAATGGAAAACGACTTGTTTTTTTTGCTTCGGTACAGAAAACGGAAAACGAACACCTTTATTCGTTTTCTTCAATACCGATTTGCCAAAGTACGTGACCAGGAAGTGATGCGTTACAGATTCCGAGATATCTTTAGCTCTGCAACACTTAGGAGTCTCTAATTCCTCTGAAATGTCCGTGAGGAGGTTCTGTGTCCAACACCAGCTAAAGCAAAAAGGACACGTTTCTGAGGCACAGTTGGAAGCAGCGATCTTGTCATGCCGAACTGCCGTTAGCATAGCCGTTAGCGTCGGATGAGAGTACACTTCCGGGTCACGTACTTTAGCAAACCGGTAATGGAGAAAACGAATAAAGGTGTTCGTTTTCCCTTTTTCATTTTCTGTACCGAAGCAAGAGAGCTTGAATTTGAAAAACAAGTCGTTTTCCGTTTTTGCATTTTTTCATACACGGATCCTGGTGACCCAAAGCTGCCTCTGTCCTCTAAATGAGAGCTAAGTTCAGCGTGCTTTATAAAGTGAGTGTGAATGGAGGTGAGAAGATGAAGCTGTTTTTAAAATGCGCTGTTAAAACCTGAACCAGACAACGAGCCACGCTCCAGAATTAGAGCCCGTCTACGCAGGGGAGCAAATAACACTGCATTGATTAACCAGGAGGAGGCTCACACACTCACTCACATGACACACACGCACATGACATATGTGGATGATAATCTACACAACAACTCATTTCACCTCAGAACCTTGAGATAGTTACAGGTTACATGTTGTGTTTAGTTTTCACGACAGACTCAAAGTTAAATCCAGTTCTGATATCCATGCACGTGTCGTTACATTTCCACAAATAAAACTGATATTTTTGTACAGATGTTTATACCAGTGAATCTCAAGTGGTGGGTCAGGACCCAAAAGTGGGTCGCGGACCTGTACTGGGTGGGCCGTGGACAGCTGGTCAAAAATAGATAAATACTTAATGCCTGATGTTTGACTTGTCTTTTATTTTGAAAGAAGCTTTTCTTTTGACAGGCATGCTGTGAAATGCATGTTGCACATGAACATATATAGATTTATCTATTAAAAAAGATTATATAGGTGTTTTCAACGGCTATTTTTGAGAAACTAAATTTAGTTGGTTGAATTCGAAAAAAAAAAAAAAAAATGGGTCGCGATTTAATGACCGTGGCAAAATGTGGGTCCCAGGGGTGAGACCAGTTGAGAAGCGCTGGTTTATACAACTTGAAACCACCACTAGCCACAGCAGGATTATGTCAGCAGTACCTTACACCAAATCCAAGGGCCCTTTAAAGCATCCAATTCAACCCACAGCAGAAAGCAAAAAGTCAGAGAAACCATGAATTATTGTGTAAAATAAATGACCAACTAATTCAGTTGTAGATAATTCACAGATTCCACAATATTAGCAGGGCTCACCCATGCTTATATCGCATGATGGGAGTTATTTATAACCTGAAATTGTTAAAGTAACTCTCAATTCTTTCTAAATCCTGCAATTTTCTTCACATTATTCCACCTGATTATATAAAAATTGGCCATAAAATCAAAAATTACATTGAAAGTGAAGATCTTACATGAGGACTGTTACCTATTATTGATTTGATATTATCAAAGCCTTACATATTGTATTATTCATTTATTAAGATTTATTTATTTATTTATTGAATTACTAATTTTCCCACCTAAAATCTGTGGCCCACTTAAAATAAACTGCTCTGTATTTGGCCCCTGAACTAAAATGAGTTTGAGGGGCTGATTCAATATACTGATTCTGGATCTATTTCATCATGAATTTCACAAACTGGATCATTGATCCAGGTATCTGCCAATATCTGCCAATGAGAAGATTTGGCACTTGATGGAGGTTTGTTGTCTGACCGCTAAAGTAGGTTGTTGTTAAAGCGTATAGAAGGGAAGCTAATATAATCTAACACAGAGACAAGTCGAAGCCTTTTCGCTCATAATCATGAACGGATTTAATGCAGTCATTACTGGACAATAGATCATACCCAAGTTATTCCTGGTACTGCTGCACATGTGTTTATATTTCCTCTCTACTTCAGCATTAGCATTCAGATACACTCTATGAGTGGAAAAACGTTACTTAAAGTTCATGGAAGCTTCTAAATGGGTCATTAGAGATGATGTGTGTGTGTGTGTGTGTGTGTGTGTGTGTGTGTGTGTGTGTGTGTGTGTGTGTGACTGCCTCACGCTGTGTGTTAACCTTGTGATGAACTGGTGACCAATCCTGTCAGATACACATTATGGTTCAGCTCCACCTGCTGGTTTTCATCTCTTAGATACATTTCTATGGCTTCTTATTATCCCAAATACAAAAATCATACCTGATGTACTCTTGATAGAGCTGGGCGATATATCGATATTCAAAATATATCAAATTACTTGTTTTAGGATTTGCTGCTTTCTCTACTTCTCAGAATTGGACTCAAAAATGGATTTCTGAGTGCGTCCTAACCCAGACCTTCCCCTAAACAAGCCACACTACAGAACTCACTCACACGTGCTGTCCCTTAGAGGCAAAAAAGACAAAAGTGTCACATATTGTGCAGCTGCTTGTTAATAAATGTACTTGTGTGGCGTTTTGCATCATAAAATGTATCCATGAATTGTCTTTATGGTCAGACTTATTATGAATTGAAATTATCGAGATTTATATCGTACATCGGCATTTTGGCCCTAACTCCCAGCACTGCTGTCAATGCATGTTCTGACTCCTCCTCTCTATCTTTAACCCTTCCTTCTCTCCTCCACAGTTCCCACCCCTTCCAAACTGAACGGATCCTCCCTGTCTGCGCTGTCCCTGGGTAAGGACAGTCTGGGAATGGGCGCCGTGTCCAACCCGGCCGAGGTGTTCTGCTCAGTGCCTGGTCGTCTGTCGCTGCTCAGCTCCACCTCCAAATACAAGGTGACAGTAGGAGAGGTGCAGCGACGTCTGGCTCCACCTGAGTGCCTCAATGCGTCCCTGCTGGGGGGAGTGCTTCGCAGGTGAGTCTACGACATGGTCCCGGTTATAGAGCATCAGATATGGGCTGCATCCCAATAGCCCCTCCTATCTCCTTTCCTATCCACTTTTCCTGGGGTTAAGGAAAGGTGTTAGGAGACTTCCTAAAGGAGTTAGGGAAAGGCCATCACTTTGTTTTGACAATCAGACGCATTTCCACAAGGTGATGTAATAATCCGTCGGCGGCGAAGGTTTGTGACGTCTGGCATGGTGAAAAAACTACAAATTTCCGAAAATGGACTACGAAATACACTTTCCTCTGTGCCTCTAACCGCTGATATAATCTGAAATATCACAAGGTTTGAATGTAAATCAAAGGGAAAGAGGCTAGCATGCTACGAGGAACAAGAGTGAAACTAAAAGAACGTCACATTGAGAATGGTTGCTCACACTCACCTTCCACTCACAAATCAACTTTAATCCAAAATAAGTAGGATTTTATGAAATTGTTACATTTATGCAAGATACAAATGTACAACCACACACAGCATTCCTAGGTGAATGAAATATGCTGAATAAAACACAATGTGGCTATTCAAAAAAAAAAAGCTGCATTACAAACTAACAACAAAACTGGTGTTTATGTTAGCCTTGAAAAAACAACACAAGTTTGAAAAATGAAAAAAATGGATGTTAATCCAAATGTGAATGAATATTCACTGAGAATGCTCCTACAGTATAACGCAGTACTTTTCAACCTTGGGGTCGGGACCCCATGTGGGGTCGTCTAAAAAGTCCAGTAATTTGTAAAAAAAAAAAAAAAAAATTCTAGAAAAAAAATGGGGTCACGACCCGAAAAAGGTTGGGAACCTCTAGGTTAATGTGAAGAAAAAAGAATAAAAAGAAAAAAAAGTGTGCATAAATTACAGTATGGGCCCAACAAGATGGTTTGTACCCAGCGCCCAAATGCTTTATTAAGCATGTAATTTAGATTTGGCGATAAGACTCTGTTCTGGGAGGAGCTACATGGAGAGGCATAAGTAGAGAGATCGGTCGCAGGAACAGAAGCACAGCGTTGGTATCTTCAATTCAACTAGTGCAAATTACATATTACAAAGTTATCTCGACGCGCTATCAAGATATCATTTTTTTCTGGTAAGAAAAAGGAAAACCCAACTAATCAAACAACTCCCTTTAACAGGAAGAAATCTTCTTTAGAACCAGGATCAGAGGCGGCAGCCATCTGCGTCGACTGGTTGGGGTTAGTGCACAGAAGGACCAACAGAACAGGATAGAGAGATAGAACATCAGAGGGTTCCGGATTGAGCCGTTGCCATCTGTTTAATTAGACAGAAGAGGAGGAGCTGGGGTAGGTTGCAAGTCGTTTGCGGACGAAGCGTACAGAAGTAGGCGTGTTTACGGTGGTTTAAATACAGCGCCATGACTCACTCTAATCAATGGGAAGCATGGAATATGATCAGCTGGGTGATTAACTGATTAGGAAATTGCTACTGTCAGCTGGTGGGGCTGGCTAGCTTAAATTAATCAATTTTTTATTTTGTATTTTTCACACATAACATGATACACACAACACGCAATACATTTTAAAATAACTGTATCCTACACTTCAACTTTCTCAACTATAAATGTTCAAATAAAATGGAGTATAAAAATATCTGAGGTGTACTTGTCACTGTGTGCATTCATTTGTAACACACTAAATAATAAACATGATCAAAAACTAATTCTAGAAAAGAAAATGTCTCTGGGGTCGCCGGACATTTGTGATATAAAAATAGAGTCACGACCCGAAAAAGGTTTGAAACCTCTGGTATAACGCAATGTAAAGCAGGTCTTATACATACCCCGATCGAAAGAGTTTATGGGAAATGTAGTTTTATTTATGAATGCATTTTTTTTTAATTCTCTGCAGTCGATGAAGCTTTATGATGCAGCTAAAAATCAGGTGACATGTGCCGACCGTACATGTGTTTGTCCATAAAGTGACTCCATCTCATGACTAACATATATACTCTGTGAAATCCCCTTAACATAAAGAAAGCCAACATTAGGACACTTATGCCTTTTTCTCTTTGGTTTTGGAGCAACTCTGCGGTGGCCTGAGTAGAGGACCCTAAATGGGTCATGAGACTAAATCACAAGAGAAGTGATGCGGTTTAATGAGCCGCGGCCTCGAGGCAAGAGAACAACTTTACGACTTTTTGGGTCTGCGGGCTGAAATCCTTTTTTTTTTTTTTTTTTTTTTTTTTTTTAGAGGATGTAATTAAAAGATCTAAAGCTACAAACCCAGTGGGTGCATCCACCGCGCTGATAACAATGCACCAAAGTCTTTACGCCAAAAAGTGTGCCAACAATTCTTCGTTATTTTAGGCTTTGATACATGATAACCCTCTTCCTTAGTCATTTCAGGACTAATTCACATTGCTCTGTAGGATAATGATGTCGCCTTTCACCAAAAGAGTGGAACTTCAAGTCAGGCTCTGACGTTTTAAAGAGTGTTTCTATTGTTTCTTTGATTTTATCCGTTATTACAATCCGTTCTCTGTAATGTTTGCTGGTCTTCTTAGGAATAACTTCATAATGTCCACGGAACTAGATGACACGTAACTAAGCACTATGAATGATATCGCACCACTAGAGGTGTACATTGCCATGAATCTGACGACACGATTCACGATTTGCATGTCACGATACGATATATCCCGATATCTAACAGTACGATTATACGTCACAATATCACTACTTACAAAATTTCACCTTGACAAGAACAAAATTATTTCTATTTTTATTTTTTGCGACAACAAGTAAATGGTAACTAACTGTATTTCAACCACCAATATTAAAAAAAACAAGCTGTGTTATTAAACTGTCATATTTTTAATAAAAAGTTTAACTTTTGCTGCTACAACAGATTCTGATTCTGTTAAGTTCTTAAATTGTAACACATACATCTATAAACGTGTCCAGTTACAGTATGTTTTATGAAAACAAAGTGTAATCAACTTCCAGCTAAAATGCATTGAGGAGTGATGTAGTTTAACAAGGTCTGATGTGGTTCACTGACACCTAGTGGCCGGGAGTTTACGTGCTATGCAGATGTTAGCGCAATCAATTTGTGTCAACACATTGTTATGTATGTGTATATGCATTGGAATACACATTTTCCTTTTACAAAATGACTTAAACCAGTGCTTTTCAACTTTGGGGTTGGGACCCCATGTGGGGTCACCTGGATTTTAAATGGGGTCGCCTGAAATGTCTAGTAATTGATTAAAATAAATAAAAATACTGGTTAAAGATACATTTTTGAATACTGATTCAACTGTATTCTATTGATAAATATAAATCTAGTTAATAATAATAATAATAATAATAATAATTTTTTAAAAATTGACTGTTAGACCTTTTTATATGTATTTGTTTTTATAGACCCCGAGTCTGAAAAAAGCTATCTATCTATCTATCTAATAATAATAATAATAATAATAATAATAATAATTATTATTATTATTATTATTATTATTATTATTATTTTTATTATTATTATTATTAAATGCAGTACAAAACAAATATCTGAGGTGGCAAAACAAGTCACTAATCATGGTTGCTCTGTATTTGTAATACATTGTAACAAACATGATCAGAAATTAATTCTGGAAGAAAAAAAATGTCTTTAGGTTGCCAGAAATTCATGATCAAAAAAAGGTTGTGAACAAATGACTTAAATAATCTGTTTAGTTTGTGAATGATTGGTTATAGACAGGTCTACTGTGTTGATAAAGTGTTTAAAATTGCATTTTCAATGCAGAATACTGGTGAATACTATCTGTCCTGACAAGAAACATAGGGAGAGCTCAGCCTTTCTCACACTCACACACACACAATGCGACTCAATAAGACAAACACACGCACAAACACACACACACACACACACAAGAAGCATCTCCTAAAAACCGCTCTCTGTCCCCCTCAGGGCCAAGTCAAAGAATGGTGGCCGCTGTCTGAGAGAGCGTCTGGAGAAGATTGGCCTCAACCTGCCCGCCGGGCGACGCAAGGCGGCCAACGTCACTCTGCTAACGTCTCTGGTCGAGGGTAAGCAGAGAAACACACACACACACACACACACAATGACCTGCATACCCCCTGACAGATAAAGACACATACCCACAGAGGCGTTCTTGCATGAGCGGACGTGAACACAGCACGAGTTAGAAAATCCGCAGCACAAAGACACTGAGCTCTAGTGTTCAACATGTGAAAGTGAGATTAAAAAAGAGAGAGTTTGTCTTTCTGACCTGACTCGACCCCAGCAATGCCACTACTGCTCTATTCTGCACCATTTCACAAAGGCAGTGACTATCCGTACGGTTGTCGTATCAATATACCGACATTGTATCCGTACGCAGTGCCCCAATTTGACCAGTTTAGGTCACGTGACTTAGACTAAACCTAACTCGAATCCTAACCCTAAAAATTGTTGCGATATTGGGTTATAACCTAACGCTAAATACCGTACTTATAAACCCTAAACCTAATTCTAACCCTAACACACTACGTACTTGTATGTAGGAGTGTGACGATATCTCGATAGGGTGATATATTGCAATATTTTTTCACACAATCGATTATCGATATGCTCGCGCTAAGTATCGATTTATTTATTTATTTATTTTTAAAACCTTTTCTGCTTTTTCACTTAAATGAGCAGGTAGGTCTTCACAGAATTTTTGTCACTGTTTGTTGAAGGAACCAATATATTGTTTACTGGAATATTGTACAATAATGGTGTCACTGGTAAGAAAGACCCTATTTATTGTTTACAGAAAGCACTATTGGAAACACTTATTCGTTTACATTGTTATGTTGACACTTATTTACAGAAATGTTGCACTAAAATAATGTCACTGTTTATAGGACACTTTTTCAATTTATTGTCTTTCAAAGATATAAAATAAAAATTGTATTTTTTCTCTTAATCTTTTTTCTTTTCTTGTTATGTCATGGATTATCGCAGATTGATTTCTGACCAATACATTGATAATCGTAGTATTGTCATATTGTGATATAATCGTTATCGTGAGTTTTGCATCGCGTATCGTATCGTGAGGTACCCAGAGGTTCCCACCCCTACTTGTATGTACAGCAACCGTACAAATAGACACTTTCTTTAACAAAGGTTCCACAACTCATGGGTCGGGACCCCAAAGTGGACCAGGGTCTTGTTACAGTGGGTTAAGCATATTCTGGTCGAAAATGAAAGAAGAAGGAAACCTTGTGGTTTCATTCTAAAGCAGGGGTTCCCAAACTGGGGTACGTGTATGCGTAGGGGTACAGGAGCACATTGCAGGGGGTACATGGAAAGATTTAACATTTAATTTAAAAATAATTGGGAAATGTTCCTAGTTCTTTTGTAGTCTATTTTTTTTTTTTTGGGGGGCAAATTAATTGCAAACAAACAGTACTATTTGTCAATAAAACACTATATTTTATTGTATTTTATTGAAACAGGATTATTTTATGATGTAGAGGCCATTTGATCACACTTCTGACAATAATAGGAGGTCATAATTAGCTATATTTTACAATGGAGACTGTGTTTACTCACTATTGAGGTAATCACATAAAAGTTGCAGGGTATTTTTTTTTATTTTTTTAAGTAAATTCCACTCATCGTTATAAATTTGTAGATTATTAAGCCTTAGGGAACCAATGTTGTTCCACATATGAAAACTCGTATGGAATTATGGAGAGGTACTTATGATATAAAGAGGGGGTACACGTGATTTGACAAAAATGGTGCTAAAGCAAGGGTCACTAACCTTTTTTTTTTTTTTTTACTTTGTCTGCACATGCTGTCAAAGGTCAACACTACATCAAGTGCAATCTTTTTTATGACAACAATGCATGTTTTGTTATTGCAATTAAATAATTTAATTTATTTTATTGCATAATTGTGACCATCGCCAGCCCTCCCTAAGGAAGGGTAAGAAATACTTTATTCAAAGGAGAATATAAAAATAAATCACCAACCTTTCTGAAACTACTTCAAAGGTACTGAATAATCCAAAGGGCTCCCAGTTTAACGCTTAAATACTAAACTGTCACTGTTTCACTTTAATTAAAGGATACGATAATAAGGAAAAGTATAGCAGTGACTTAAAATGGTAAGAAATGTTTCAACACTTACATTTTCTTTCTTCACTCATGCAATTGTTTAATTTTCATTACATTTCATAGGAAATCTTTATGTTCCTATTAATTAGCCACTAACTAACAACCTTTTAACTAATCGTGAAACATGTAACATTTGTGCAAGTTAACAATTTTGTAATATTTCTTTGCATTAAAAAAAAAAAAAAAGAAACATCACAATCTGTAGGTTCTTTAATAAAATCCTACCTAAACAAATGTGTCCCAATGTTTCAGTAAAAATAAACATTTAAAGATGTGTAATTGAATACAAAAACTAATCAAGTGCAGCAGTATGTAACTCTACTAAAGCTCTAACTATATCTGTCACCTGTATTTATCTTTGTGTGTTTAAACCAGTGCTCCAGTTAGAACAGGCCAGAGGGCGCCTCTTATGGTCCATGTGGGCTACCTGGTGCCCGTGGGCACCATGTTGGTGACCCCTGTTCTAAAGGTTATGTATTCATGTGGCTGTATTGTCATGCTGCTGTAGTTGGTTTTGGTATAAAAATGTTGTCTCTAGTTAACAACACTAATTGCAAGCGTTCAGATTATTATAAGACAAATGACTTCCTAAACAAACAAACAAAAAAAAATACACTTTTGCTTTACTTTTTATCGTGTAAACTCAGACACTCTCTTTTGTCCTCCCCCAGGCGAAGCCGTACATTTGGCGCGGGATTTTGGCTACGTATGTGAGACGGAGTTTCCAGCCCGAGCCACAGCCGAGTATCTGTGCAGGCAGAGCGAACCCGACCAGCTCCCAACACGGCGCAGCATGCTGCTCGCCACTAAGTGAGTGCACGCACTGGTATTCGAACATGAAACGGACTTGATTTGAATGAAAATGGCGCAGAAACACAAACGATCTACTGCACAATAGAGGCCACTAGTGGAACCTCCACGATACTACACCTTTTTTTTTTTTTTGCTTTATTTTACAAAAAAATCAACCTTTTTCTCTTTCCTCTGATACCCAGTAAATATCTGCAACTTATAATGTTACCAAACTGACGCTAGCCTTCACAACATCCAAAGCTAATCATCTTATATAAAACAATTGATGAAAAAAAACAAGACAATAACATCACTTTTCACACTCTAAACAGGCTACCGTTATCATAACGCTGCTTTCTACTTAGAATAGATGGACGACAATCTGATTAGATCCTTTTTAGCCACTTTATCCATAATGTTATCAAAGATGTGAACGCTAAGAATCTATAAAACTAAAAATACTGTCAGTAAATTCACAGCAACAAAGTAAGATATTGAACTGATCATTACCGTACTAATATAACTACCATTTAAAATTGGATTGAGAAATATTTTTACTGTGTTTGTCTTAGCCTACCTTATTAAAAAGGTTAATGCCTTATGTTTTACAAATGGCTGTAGTTTTTATGCAGAAGATTAGTGTTTGTTTTACCCTTGTTGTGGTGAGTGAGGCTCCATGCTAGGTAGTGCCGTTAGCCCTTAGCAGTTCACCCACGAATATATAGCTATAGGTATATAAATAAACTTTAAATTAATACAGGGATATGTTATATCTATAACCTACAAAGAGGCTGTTTACACCCAATGCTGTGCTGCTCGTTAGCTTGTTAGTCATTAATAAGCCAAAAAAGTGACATTACTGCAAACTGTCGCTAGCATAATAGTGCTAGTTCCAGCTAGATTGAAGTTGTCTTCTTTTTGAATAGTTTGTTAAGTTGAGGTTTCGTTTATTCAGACAAGGTTTTTCAGGAAATGTCTTTCTCCCGACGTGTTTTTCCCAAAGGTTTTTCAGGAAATTTTCTTGAAAAACCTTGTCTGAATAAGCGAAACCTCAACTTAACATACTATTCAAAAAAGGAGACAAAATGAGTTTTGTTGGAACTATTACATGGAAGTTAAGTAAAACTTCAAAGGAACCATCAGAGGTGATCTGCAGAACTCCTCTGAGGATGACTGGCAGTTGACGGTCGAAACATGTCAGAAGATAAAAATGTCCTGAAAAACCTTGTCTGATTAAACGAAACCTCAACTTAACATAACAGTGCTAAATCATTGGGTTGAAAAGACAAAAGGATGTAAAAGGTGAGGTGTTGCTACATGTTGACGTCTTGTCTCTCTTTGTCCTTCAGGGAAATCTGTAAGGAGTTTGTGGACCTGATGTCCCAGGACCGCTCCCCTCTCGGAGGCAGTCGGCCCACCCCGTGCCTGGAGCCCGGCGTCCAGGGTAGCCTCACCCACTTCGGCCTGCTCACCCACGGCTTTGGCACCCCGGCCATCTGCGCGGCGCTCTCTGCCTTCCAGAGCTACCTGATGGAGGCCATCAAAATGCTGGACAAGGGGGAAGGAGGCGGGAAGAACCACCACGAGAAGGAGATGAAGCACCGCAAATAGGACTTTTAGAGCCAAGGGTAAAAAGGGGGAGACGATGGAGGAGGAAGGACTGGGTGGAACCCCTCTGTGACGTCCTCACATCTTCACCCTCAGGATATAAACTGAGACTGTTACCTCCCAGAAACCTCTGCGCTCCCTGTTGGCGAGGACGTGGGTTTATGATGATGATGATGATATCTGTACTGTAATGTGTATCCACAGCCACCTCACTCAAACTGACGCATGGACCTCTGTTAATCATGATGGCGTCTCTTCAGGATGACTTCCAACCTATTTATTTACCCTCTCTTATTTATTTACTTTGGTAAAAATGCACCATCAAACATTTTTGTACACATGCAGCATCTTCTTGAAATCGTCATAAGCCATATCGAAGACCAACAACCTACTTTTGGCTCCTTTGGAACAGCTTTTATCTGCAGCTGTGATTGGACGAGAACAGCTTCCTGGTCATGGGAAATTGCGTCTTCTTGCAGCAGAGAGGAGGCGAGGCAGCTGAAGATTTTTTCTTTTATTTTGAAATACTGTGTGTTGGTAACCCAAGTAAATAACAAATACATCATTTTGTACTTTCAGTGTATGTTTATTATTATTATTATGGTTATTAATGTTGGTATTATTATTATTATTGTATCACAACATAAATGTAATATATTATTAAAGAACTAAGACCTGACAGATGTGAGATTAGACTTTCTAACACCTTGTACTGGTTATTTATCTGATTCTGTGCACTTTATTGAAAATATTCACTTTATTTGTCTACATCAGACGTGTCAAACAAACTCCAACCGAATTTGGCGCTGAGTAAAACAACTTCCTGTTTAGCTCTTTTTGTGACTTTTCTGTCCTTTTAAAGCTAAAGCAACATTTTACAACTTAGAATTGACAACTTAAGCCAATTTAAGTAACAGCAACTTTAAGTTATCATTATATTCATGAGGATTGATGTTAATAATTTGAAATAAATTAAATTTAAGCTTTTTGCTTAATTACTCATTATGTTCATAATTTAACAAAAAAAAAAAAATACTATGTGTTTAAAAATGTAATCCTATAATTTGATCTATTTTTGTTCCTGGCGGTGAAGTTTTTTCACCAAAACTAAGACATGAAAAAGTAGGCCTGATTCTCAGGATATATTGTAGTAAAGCCATCGCCTGTGGATGTCAAACGTAACATAACATTTTTCTCTAAGACAGTTATGGTGACATCACACTGGGGGCCAAAAAAATGGGATTGTATCCTATCCAAGGGCCACATTATCAACAATTCATGTCAGCAAAAAAAAAAGACCAATCTGAGCATTAATGCAGGAAGCCAAAGGTTTTATGTTTTTGGAATCTTTTTGTGTGTCTTTCTGCATTAAATTAGTGTTTTTGGAGCCATTTTGTCTATTTATGTTGTCATTTTGTGTATTTTTAATGTTGTTTTGTGTATTATTGTCAATTTGAGTTTTTAAGTTCATTTTGGGTATTTTTTGCTATTTTTTTTGTGTGTTTTTGGAGCCATTTTGGGTATTTAAGTTAAGCTGTCATTTTTCATGTTATTTGTGTATTATTGTCAATTTGAATTTTTGTCATTTTGCATATTTTTCTACCATTTTTTGGAGCCATTTAGTTTATTTACGCTTACATTTTGTGTATTTTTCATGTTTTGCGTATTATTTTTTTGCTGTTGTCATTTTCTGTATTTTTTTGCAATTTCTTTGCAGTTTTTGGAGTCGTGCGGGCGAGTAGAACAGTTAAACGTGGTCATAATGTTGTGGCTGACACTGGCTCTGACACTGTTACATCTTTCCAGGGATTACATACAAACATCACCTCCACCTGCTGGATCCCTCTCCCTGCTCATTAGCCTCCTATGCACCCCCCCCCCCCCCCCTTCCTCCCCTCCACACAAACAGCTCCATCTCTCCCTTGGCCTGCAGGCAAACATATGCTGCTCTTCCCGTCAGATTCCGGTGTGTTTGAGGGAGAGAGAAGGGATTGTTTAATGTTTATTAATCACCTGTCTGTGGTAGAGAGAGGAGACAACACACACACACACACACACCCCTACCCTCGCTCCAACACACTCTAGTTTCAATGTCGGCCTGGTTTCTCCAGCCCCAGCACGGCTGATGAATATATTTGGATTTCAAGATGCTACTTTATTTTGTAAATCCTTGTTTATTTCCATTTCCATGATTTGGATCAATGGACTTCTACTGGGTAAAGGAAAGTGTTTTTATCTTCTTCTGTATGCAGCTCAGTACTGATGCTAGGTTGTGTTTGGGTTTTATGGCATCCAAACCATAAACAGTTCTCGGGCTACCCTCCAATATCATCATCATCATCACTATAAATCAGGGGTATTCAACTACAGTCCTCGAGGGCCTGATTCCTGAGACTTTTAGATGTGTTCCTGCTCCAACACACCTGAATCAAATGAATGGCTAGTTATCAAGTTCTTTAATTTCATTCAATAAGTAAAACTTTCATAGATTATTGATTCAAGGCCCACAATTTAAATGTTTTCAAGTATTTATTTGTTTATTTTTTACATAATTTTGGCTTCCAGCTCAAAAGACCCACGAAAACAGGAATTCAAAAAAATGAGAATACTGTGAAGAAATCATAATTTATTTCTCAGTTTTTGCAGAAAAAAAAAAAGAGGAGAAGAAGGACTGGACTTTGACCTTGATTCCCGAATGAAAGGCACACTTTACTTTCATCAGAAAAGAGGACTTTGGACCACTGTCCTTCTCCTCTTTTTTTCTGCAAAAACTGAGAAGTAAATTATGATTTCTTCACAGTATTCTCATTTTTTTGAATTCCTGTTTTCGTGGGTTTTATGAGCTGACACCCAAATTATGTAAAATAAACAAATAAATACTTGAAATTGTTTACATTGTGGGCCCGGAATCTATAATCTATTAAAGTTTAACTTTTTGAATGGAATTATGGAAATCAAACAACTTTTCCATGATATTCTAATTTTTTGGTTTCAACCAGTTGTGATGGAGCAGGGAGACATCTAAAAATCTCAGGAATCAGGCCCTCGTGGACTGAAGTTGAATACCCCTGCTATAAATTATGCATTATTCATTAGCAAAACCGGCAAGGGCCAAAGATAAAGTCCAACAACTGCACGCCAACTACAACAATTACGCCCTTGGGGTCAATTTTGCTTATTTTCAAAAGAATGTTGACCAAGTTTTGGGACAGGCACTTTGTTTATTTGTTGAATACATAAATAACCCCTTGATAATGAAACCATGACCTGTTCTCTAGCGCCACCATCAGGCCCAACTTTTGTATTAGAATTAATTTGTCCAACAGTTTTCATCCAAATCTTTTCAAATTTACTGACAACAATAATGACCACAAGTGTATGAACACTATTGGTTGTAGTGTTGGTATGACCTTTTCTGAAAACACCACCCTCAGGTCAAAAGGGGACGTGAAGCGTTACACAGTCCGAGGTATCTTTAGCTCTGCAACACTTCGGAGTCTCTAAATCCTCTGAAATATGTGTGAGGAGGTTCTGTGTCCAACACCAGCTAAAGTGAAAAGGACACGTTTCTGATGCACAGTTGGAAGCAGCGATCTTGTCATGCTGAACTGCCATTAGCATAGCCGTTAGCGTCGGATGAGAGTACACTTCCGGTTCACGTACTTTGGCAAATCGGTAATGGAGAAACGAATAAAGGTGTTCGTTTTACGTTTTCTGTACCGAAGCAAAAGAGATTGAATTTGAAAAACAAGGCATTTTCCGTTTTTTCATTTTGGAAACAAATTTCAAATAATTGGTGTTTTTTTTTTTTTTTTTCATGTTGTTGTTACATAATCAAAAACGAATGATACACGGATTAGTCACACAGACAAGTTTTACACAGCTAAAACAGCTTGGGGTCAAATTGACCCCAGAGGAACATCAATGCTGTAAAACGTGTTCAGCACAATGGAAAATATCATGATGAAAATTGTATGCTTTATCAATTGTGTCAAAACTAGGAAAAGTCATAAAATACGAAGCAAGATAATAGTCAATTATTCTTTTTTGAATGATGAACATTGAATGGGGTCAAATTGACCCCAAGGATAATAAGTGGGTTAAAACAAAAGCTAAAAGGTTTCAAAAGGTCATCGAAAACCAAATCTTCCAGTTAAGATCCAGACTTAAGATTCATGTAGATTACAAAAAAAAAAGTCAAATTGGGTCCTCAGGCTCACCATTACAGACATACTTTACAACATATTTCTTCCTAGTTTCCAACAGCCAAAAATTATTTATTCCCAGTTCTTTAGACCAGACTCTCCTCTGTAGAATATCTGCTTCTCCAACCTGTGGCCTTTCATTCCCAGCTGACAATTTCTGCTCAAAGCGTTGGACTTTCTCAGCCTTTGTGACAAAAAGCTGCAGCTCACATGAATTCAGACTCGGGTCGTTTGGTTGACGGTGAAAGAATAATCGCACCATTTTAAAGGAGAAATGCATTTCCCGGAGCTAACTGGGATTGGGTTTCATTCTTGAACTACAAACAGAAGATCTGAACAACGTAACCCGATTCATTAGTTCTGCAGGTGATGCAAAGTGATGTTAAAACCTTGACATGCGTTGCATCAGAGGTGTTAAAACAAACTGCGCTCAGTTTTAGAGAGAGTGCCAAAGACAAGGGATGATATTAACCAGGCAGAGCAGTGTTCCCCAACAGATTTAGCTTTAGGAAACACCTTCACCCTTTCATAAGGAGCTATAACATATGGTGACAACCGTCCATCATATAAGAAGCTGTAGAGTCAAACGCTGGCATTGATTACAACAAACACACTAAATAAAAAAAATGCTGAAATATGCTTTAAAGAAGATAAAATACAGAATATCTGCCACCTATTGCTGTAGCCCTGTTGGGTTCAGAATCCTTGTAATGCAGAAATGGGCAACTGATGTCTCGGGAGCCACACGCGGCCCTTGAACTCGCGTTGTGCAGCCCCCAAAAGTAAATGACTCAAAATAGAGACAAAACGACTCAAAAACCATACAAAAATGACAGCAAAAATACACAAAAGAACAACACAAACTCACAATGACAACAAAAAATAAACAAAATTCCCATCAAATACGCTAAACAAAAACTCACGACAACAAAATCACTATTAAATATACTAAAGAACAAAAAAATGTAATAAAATGACAACAGAAATACACAAAAATGACTCAAAACATGCGAAATAAAAATACTCAAAATGGCGACAAAAACATGCGTTAACATTTAGTGTTTCCTGTATTAATGCTTAAATTGGTCACTATTCTAAATGCTGACATGAATGTTGATAATGTGGCCCTCATGTCAGACTCATTATTTTTGACTTTGCTGTGACAAAAGTTGTAAGTTGTTTGGTGTGAGTAAAATTTCATTGTGAGAACGAATGAAAGGTATGAAACAACAGTTTTGTCTTTTATTGCAATGTAGGGTTGTTAATATCCACGGCTGCACCACAGAAGCATTTGATTGTGTCTAATCATATTATTGCTTTTTCCTTCTCAGACCTCATAATAATAATTCTCACACGTGCACAAATCAACCAGAGACAGAATGACGCTGTTTATCTCAACAGTGTGTCACTTTTAATTGGAACACAAGAAGCAAAGAGGTCAATGGTACAAAAAGAAAACAAGAGGAAAAGAGGGCGGGGGAGCGGAGCGGTCACTTGGCGCCGAGGGTGAGATTCTCCAGGTCATGGATGCCCTCCTTGTCAATCACACGGACAGTAAAGGAGGGAAGGTTCAGAATGAAGCGTTTGTTCAGCTGGAAAAGAAAAACATTTGACTTTTTACTTCACAGCAGCGTTAACATCTGTAATCAGAAAAACATCTCATCCAATAGATCCTAAAATGAATGAATGAATGCGTTTTGTTGAACATGTGTCTAAACATCAATAGAATATCATGTTTAGTTCACCTGTTATGAACACTTCAAGTGCATTAGGTGCTAAATGTTTGTGTGCTCTGGAGAAATAAGATCATCTCGTCCACGTGTCAAACTCTAGGCCCGGGGGCCAAATCTGGCCCTTTCGAGCATCAAATTCAGCCCGCAGGATAAAGTCAGAATGAGAAAAAACATGAATCATCGTGTAAAAAAACCAAGTAATTCAGTTGAAGATATCTCAGCCCTTCCAAATACAGAAATTCAATGAATATCTACAATTTTAACCAGGGCACAGTTTTCCCACGCGTATATCACATGACATTTTTTAATTGCAACATGTTGAATGCTCAGCAGACCTGGGTATGAGCAGATTTGGAGGTTAAACATGTTAATGCATCTGAAGTTGATGTCTCGTATTATTTTTTCAAAATAAGAGAAATGTAAGAGGATGTTGCTGCTTAAGGCCAGTGTGTGGTTAATATTCTTTAAGAAAAGGAAGAAGCTCAAAGTAAGGACTCACCTCCTCAATACACTTCTTCAGCAGATCCACAGCCTCGTCCTGAGTCAGATCTACAGGAGCAAAGACACAGTCTTACTTTCTCAAATCCACAAAAAAAAAAAAAACACGTGGAGCACTTCAAATGAGATCCCTGTGCTGACCTGGTTTGTAGTATTTGTCCAGGATGGACAGAGTGAGGAAGGCACCGTAGCCGTGTGCAGCGAACGGAGCCTTGGCTAGAGACGACAGGTAGTCCATGTAGTAAAGTCCTGGTCCGTCTGTCTCATCGTAGCCCGCCAGCAGCAGGTTCACGTGGTACGGAGTCTGGAGGAACGGGCGAGACGGAGATTAGGACACTGCTCACACTCCTCTGAGTCATCAGTAAGAGTTTCAGATTAGGGGTGTGCATTACCATGAATCAGACTATACGATTTGCATGTCGCGATAAATACGATATAAATTGTGATATCAATAATTACAAATTTCACCTTTACAATTACAAAATGGTATGAAATACAAACCATTTCATTTTTTTAAAAACTTTGCGAGAACAAGTAAATTGTAACCAATAGGGATATAACGATTCACTCAACTCCCGATATGATTCTCTCACAATTTATTTTACAAAATGAGTCTGTAGATAAATGACTGAATTTTTTTTTCTTCTTTGAAATAAAAAAATACTGTACTATTTTCTTTTATCTTTCATTGTCAAAAAAATCCCTCGATAAACTATGTAAAACAATGCAATTTAATTAAAAATAAATCCTGAATGACAGTGCTGTGTTTTCCAATGTTATTTTTCTTGTGCAGCTGAAAATGTTATATATATATATATATATATAAAATCCCATATATATATATATATAACAGATTCTCTCTCTCGTTTCTCCCTTTCCTCTCTGTGTCCCTCTTACCTTTGATTTCACAAGTTGTTTCTTTATCACCTCTTTCATTTTGTCTTGTAAAAAGCTAAAATGCTTCCACACTTCTGATTTAAAACACGGTGGTGCGTACTGAATTTCAAATTCTAAATAGAAAGCGCTGTTAAAAAAAGTACCGCGATTCAATTTCAGGTTGTTGATGTGAATTGTGACACCTTTGAATCAATTTTGAACTGCCTCACGATTAATTTTTACATCCCTATAATTCAAGTACCAATATCAAAAACAAGAGGTATGTTTATCAAACTGTCAAATTACATTTTTCAAAAAAAGTTGAACTTTTGCTTCTAAAACAGATTATGAATATGTTATGTTCTTAAAAAAAAAAAAAAAAGTAACCACACATCTATAAAATGTAACTTTCATGAAAAACACAAGCAATCAACTTCCAAGCTAAAATGCATTGAGGACTGAGGTAGTTTAACTGGTTGTTCACCAACACATAATGACCATAGTTTACGTGCTATATATGTTAGCACAATGAAATGTTTTTTTTTTTGTTAAAAACCATGATTGGAAAATTGTTGCGGACATATTTTGGATTGATACGTTCAAAATTTTTTTTTTTTACACTCTTAATTGAGATGGATTGGTTGTTTGAATTCCAATGTTTTAGTTCAACTGGTGACCATTTCATATGGTGAATGACCAACGATTGAAGTTACAATCACTGTTGAAATTTACACACCGCAATAGGGACAAAATGTGTGGTTTTCCAGCAGAGTATACACATTACAACTCCAGCAAATTAAGGACATGTTGATAATGCAAAAGCTGCATGAGCTTGTTTAAGTTAACTAAATGTAAAAATACAAATTATACATGTTTGTTCAGCTCAAAAATTCCAGATTTGGTCAAAATAAGGAAAGTTTGTATAAACCTTCCCAATGTTCTCTTGCCAACATCTGAGGTCGTGATTATCGGGTGACACAGTAATCCTTTATTAACACCTCAGTGTGTTTTATGTTGCCATTTGTTATTAATGAGAGATGCAAACATTTCTCACACCAACTCTCCGTCTAAATAGATGTTATCAAGCACTGCTGCAGAAGTAGCACCTCACTACGAACAAATTGCTCCTAATTATCGACTTCGGTTTCTCATCTTGGCAACAAAGGCGTAGTGACGCACGCGGCATTAACACGAAGCTGCCAGTGAAGGATGAGAGAGAGAGTGAGCACAGGTGGGCGTGGAGAGGTGAAGAGGGCGTTACAGGACAGAAGAGGGGATCGGGGTGTCATTGGCAGTGTGACATCTGCATGAAGTTTACCCCCCCCTCCCTCTCTCACCAAGTGCCCTGGAGTGAAGCCAGGGCTCATTAAAAACTTCTAAAGCCACCCATCCCCCATTTCTTTTTTTTAAATTACATATTTTACGCTCGCAGCCTCTTCTTCTTCTTCCTTCAAAACACCCAACTTTGTTCCCTTGTCGTTGCTCCTCATTTAAAGCTAATTTTCTGAGGTTTCCGAACAATAATTGCCCGATAATCTTGAGACAAAGTGAATATCTTAATGCTGTGATTCAAAGGACAACAAGACAAGACGATGTGTGACTTGTGTGTGTTTGCGCTCCCTGTGGAGCCGCTGTACTGAGGACGTTTGTTAACATTTCTAATACACACACGTGCACAAATGTGAGAAAGAGAAATAGCGTGTTTGTGAAGGTGCACAATGGGCGTGAACCTCAGCTTGAATATCTTAATGTGTGTGTAACTCCTGTGTGAGTTCTGTGATCACCCCCCACCCACCCACCCACCACACAGCTGTCTCACTCGCTACAAAGTAACAATGATACACGCTTGGCATCAAAATAAGCCCCTCTTCCCTTCGCGTGCCACCTCGGAGGGATCCAAGCACCTTGTTAACCTCGCCACCTGAACTCACACCAAGTTCACATGCAAACAATACACACCATTGTATACAGACAAAAGCAACAAAAACAAATCTGATCCAAACTTTTTTGGTTTTGTTGTCTTTTTCCTGACTTAAAGCTGCTAGAGACGATAATATTTTATCAAAAAATGCATTGACACTGTGGGTGTCAATGCAAAAGAAGGATTTTTTTTTTTTTTAAAATACAATTTTTTTTTGTGTGATCCGATTGTGCATATTACATATTAAAAGCATCTTTAATCAGTTTGAATTATTTGACCCTAAAGTGACGCGCGTTCGCAGAAGAGGTCCTAAGGTGACTCATGACTCCACAGACATGTACAGTGTTTACAGAAATAAATATGGAGGCGTCCAGTACGTCCCGTGTAGGACTGTGTGTTGCGCTGAGAGATCTTTCTTTATCTGCACCCGGGACCTCGCCCTAGGCTTCCGTGCCTACTGCGGTAAACTCCTTACTCAACGCGGCCTAGCCCTAGAGGCTCATTTTCACATGGTGATGACGTAGCTCCTCGGCCGTCCCGACTGCAGTCGCATTGCAAAAATTGTATACGTATCAGATTTAGGAGCACATAAGAAAGATATGAAATAATCGGAATTGTGCTGTTTAGACTGTCTTTAATAGATTGGATACAGGTCGCATTTTGGCAAAAAGATCGAATTTGGGTCGGATTTGCCTGCAGTGTCAACGTAGCCATAGTGTAGCTCTCATGAATCAATTAATCGAAAATCATTGGCTCAAAATTTAAAATGTAAAAGGTTTAAAGTGACACTCAAAGAGTCTGTTTTGATCTCCTCTGTAAACACTCAGTTTTATTGAAATTGTTGGGAAAGTTGTGTGCATTGCATTGTGGGATGTGGAGTCCCGTAGACGGATGCATACCTGGAAGTGTTTTTCTTTCATTCTTACCAAGATATCTGGTGTTTCTTCTCCAATTTCAATAATGTTGATTTACAGTGGAGATCAAAACAAACTTTTGAGAGTTTAAATAGAAGATGGGATCTTTGAGCAAGAAAAACTGTCAAAAATAATTAGAAATTCAGGAAACAGGAGTCACGAACATAAGGACAATGGTGATTGAATTGCGATTGTACGTTTGGTCTTTTGCCAGTGTGTTTCATAATTAGGTTTAATACATCTTATTAAAGCGACGGATTAGAAATGAAAAAAGGAAGAGGTATAGAAAAGACAATTGAATTTACATACAATGACATTTAATGAGCATTTAGTGCGTAAAAACTGATTTATTTTCAGAATAAAAGTATTCCCAAATCAATCCCCCGGCCGTCATGGAGCACGTTCCAGTATCGCTGCTTAAATTCACTCTGCCCATTTCTGCGCCCTGCCCTGAGGCTCTGTCTCTTTATTGGCATTTCTCCCAAATCTGCTGTATTAATTGTTCATCTGTGCAGGGCCAGAGGAGCCGCACACAAGATGGCTCCAGTAATTATTGGTGCCCATGTTCAAATATACTTTACAAACCCATATGGGACTCGCCGTAGATCATAACAGCAACGAGGATCACTGTTGGTCTAGTCTTTAATGAAAACTATTTGATTTTAAAACCTTAATTGGAAACAAAAACAACCAACCATGTGGTTTCACACAGCCAATCAGCAACAACCAGTGCTGGAAATCCCAATATTGTTCAATTTTAAAGCTTTTTTGCGCTAAAATAGTCGTTTTAGGTGTTGCTACATTCCCTATTTCTTTTAGTAAGATGATGCATCAACATGGATCATTTTAAAGTCTTTTTTCAACTAATAGTCTGGTAAACTAGCACTACCGTCCAGTTAAAAACACAACTTCAGCTTTTCTCATCTTTACTGGACCAAAACATTACAATCCAGGGACACGGTGGATGTGAAATAAACAAAAGCTGAGCAGCTACTGAGTTTCTGAGCCGTTGTAAGTTCATGTTTCATTACCGACATGAATTTGGCCGATCGAGGCCTCAGGTGATAGTTCTCGCTGCTCCTTTTTTTATTTTTTCATTCTCTCGGAGTGAGCACGGTACTCCAGAGGTTAGCACGGGTTGTTTTTCTGGACGAGGAGCTGGTAACCACGCAGTCGTCATTTCATTTACTCTTTGTTGATATGTTCTCTTGACTTGAGCTAACTACACCTCCCTGAGGTTCGCAGTCACTGGAGTACGGCTGCTCTCAAACTCAAGGACTCCTCTGTGGTTTATCCTGCAGGGATGTGGGCATCAGAATTAACTGATAAATTAATCCATGATATACAGACAGAGGTTTGTGACTCCAGGCTCTGGGCATGAGCGCCAAACTACCATTTAATTTTTTAGGATAGGGCAGAGGGCTGATTCAAAGCTGGCAGAAAAAGGAAATGACATTTGATGTATCTTGTCTGTCTGGACCCAAATTTAATCTGTGGATATAAAATCAGATTAATTAAAATAAATCCCAACATATGCAGCTACTTTTCCAAACGAGCGCTGGCTGTCTAAGACTACGGGCGCTTTAACTTATCTACACTTCATTTTGTTTGGTTTGAAAATGGCCTTAATCCATGTCTGTAAAAGTTGCCTTTGGGGTCAAAGTTCACAGTTATCGCAGACCTTCAGTGTGTGCTGCATGAGTTTCACAGACAGTCACCTGAGTGATGCATTCATGGCACATATGAAAAAAAGGAACAAAAAAAGCCACTGAATAATTTTCCATGTTGACAAAACAAAAGGATTGGAAGTGTAGTTAAAAGTTATTGAAAAACAACACATTTTCTTACACTTCCATGAGATCTTTAGCAGTTTTTAACTCAAGTAGACACAACACTTTACAGATTCAACACACTGGAGATGTTCCGAGGCAGAAAAACCTGTTTATACAACATAATTTGCGAGTGTCCTTGTACTCTGGAAGTTGATGAATGTGAGAGAAAGCATAGCTGGAGGAAGAAGTTGGAAGGAGCGCAGAAACTGCTACGGCTTCAGTTTCCCGCGTACTCCTGAGAGCCGAATCCTGCTTTCACCAAACCAAACGCATCACCGTGAGGCACGAAAAAATATAACGATACTCTTGCAGCTCGTGGCGAGGCATGAATATGAATGTGTAAACGTTCACCCGCTCAACCTTGGCTGAATAAACGCGATCCTCATCACGTGGGTCCCTGTGTGTGCATGCTTATTGTGTTTGTGTCGACTCCTACTCGCTCTCTCACTCGGGTCTGTGTGGTGGTGTCTGCTGGGACCCGTCCCCCCCCCCCCCCCCACTCCACCCCCTATCCCCTGTTCGTCGTGTCCCACATTCCCTTCTCTGCCACACTAATTGTTTTTTGTAATTATTTTCACCCTACTGCTATTGTGACAGGCAACGGCTGCACTACTCTTAACAAATTAGGGCTTTGAACGCAACATGCAGACGTCTTGGGCAGAGCATCACACACACAATAATACACATACACTACATAGATTATTCCTTTTGAAGGTAATGGCTTAGCTACACAATTTATAGCATGATGATACATTTTTAAGTAAAAAAAAAAAAAAAAAAGCAAACTGATCTTGTTTCACACACACTGATGCAACATTTTAATTCCCTCACAAATGCAATTTCTCATTAAGATGTGATGCAGGAAACTGTGACATGCAATTTAAAGCCAATTCTGACTGTGGCATGGAATTGATGTGTGTAAAAGGGTCAAAAGGTCACTGTATACGGCACACTGCTCAAGTTTATTAAAGGTGTGAGCATTACCCTTGCTCTATTTAAAAATGATTTTACTTCCAGTTCAGAGGAATAAAAACATGCAAACCAATTTAGAAACGCACCAAAATGAAAATGCTCATCCGAAAATTAGGAAACAATTGAAATGCCATGAATTATTAGTGGCATTGTTTTTGTGGTTGTGACTGTGTGTAGTAACCTCACCAAAACCAAGACATAGCATACGCATGAACAATTAACATTAATGAATAAATCAATTAAAATTGATGCACAATATAAAATGAAATGTTTAACTTCATTCCATTCATGTGCACATTAAATAATAATGTACAGGCCTATAAATGACTGGGCTGCTAAAACAGAGTCAAATTAAATATGTTCTCTCATAAAAACACAAAGTGCATTTAAGCTCTTGATGAAGAGCAGCTTATAGGCCACGGCAATATATCGATAGTCAAGATATATTGAGATTTCTGTTTTACCGATAAAGAAAATTACAACATCACATATACCAATATATGAGCATTTAAGCATGAAAAGCACAGTTAAATGGGTTTCTGAGTGCGTTCTAAACCACACCTTCCCTTAAACAAGTTTTGGCTGAAAACAAACCAAATATATCAGTAAAACAAATGTTAAATGGTGATAAAAAGTTAACTAACGACAGAATACCTTTAAGTTAGGATTAGTGACATTAACTAGAGTTACAGTAAATACTATAAGAAAAGGGTTCATTAATCAGGCAAGTCATCAGAGTGCCTCTTTAAAAACCACTAGAATCCAGTATAACATGGTAAATAAATAATAACCTAGTGTAAGCAGTGTTGGCTGTAAACCGTCATGAAGCTGAAAGCTACACTAGGTCAGAAAGCAAATATTTGTGGAGGCGAGGTAGGCCAGACGGCAACAGGCTCAGGTGTTGTCGGGAAATCTCAGGAGGACGAACCTGTGTCGCGTCACAACAAGCTGATAAAATGTAGTCGACGGCCAAACGTATGTAGTGTAGGAGCCGACATGTTTGAAAGAAACAATACACGCGTCTAAAGTCGAGAGGGAATACGTCACACGCATACATGGGGTGCAGAGTAAGAATTAGACAAACTACACTTAAAATGGAAATGAAGTGAATAAACAAACATAATATAAAGGATTTTCTCTGATTTAACTCAGATCAAACATGAATGGTTTAGTTATTGTTGGACAGAAACAAAAATAATGCACAAAACCTGGTTGTGTGGCTGGATTCATGAATCTTATTTAAATCTTTTGAATACAAAAATAAATTCTTAAAAAAATAAAATTAAGATGGACTCGAGCACCTTAAATAGCAAATGTAAACAGTTCCTCCACCATAACCATTGTTGTTTTATACAATGGTTATGGTGGAATCACTGCATTCTGTCTCTTTCTGAACTTTTACTTTTAGTCAACTGATACCTGCTGATCAGAAGCTGCTGATCTAGAGATGTTCTAATGCTGTAGGTAAATCATGACCAGGGTAATGTCAAACAGCTTCAAATACTTATACTTCACCTTCATCAATATTTATAATGAACACATGAGAACAAGTATTTCACTGGTTTCCTCCCAAATATCCAAACCCCTGACAGGTGTATACAGATGTAATCAGGGTTATTCACTTCAAGTCTAATATGCTACATTCACACTGCAGATATATGTGGCCAAAATCAGATTATTATTGCCCATATTAAACCTGTATCTGATCTGCTAAAGACAGTTTGAACAGCACAGGCCACTTTCATATGTGCTCCTAAATCTGCTAAGTATCTGATATGTGACAGTGTGAGTGCAGTCTGAACAGCCAGGTCACTTTTACCTGACCTTTGTGTCAGTGAAATGTGATAAATGTCACAATTCTGCATCAAGGAAGAAGCAGCAAAAGAAAAAAAGCCATGGTGGAGAAAAGAGTGGAAAGTAGGGGTGCACCGATTGCAATTTTCTGGACGATCAACAAATTTTTTTTTTTAACTGACAGCAAACACCTTGAATGTTCCAATCTTATTTTACTGTACAACATTGAACAATACCTGTGAAACAATACAAATGTGTTGTTTTAACTGCAAATGAGGTAGTTATCTCAAATATGAACTAAAAGTTAAAATAATTGCTGTCCAAAGTACTAAATCAGTTTATTTAGTCTTTTTCACATTTTAAAAACTAAATAAACATGTCCAACAGGTTCCACTGCTGACCTGTTTTCAGCTCTTTGACTAAAATAAAGTACACAGCAGTATTTTGGTTTTACAAATAAAGAAAATCACAGTGTGTGGAGTAGGTGATAAAATAATAATCTACAGGACAACTTAACAAAACATCTTAAAGCCCCAATAAAGTGTCCAAAGTTTTAAGTTTCCATGTAGAGCAAAAATAAAAAATGTCCAAATGCAGCAGTTTTGTGGATATTTAAATGTAAAAATATTATTCTAAAAATAACTTGCAACAGCTTACAGAATAAAAGCTCCTAAAAGTTAAACATTCTACAGAAATAATAAAGTGCATCATGTGTAACATTTTCATAGGTCAACGGGTAATGACTGAATGAACATGACACAGGTTCGTTGTTCTCACACTTATTACAGTCACTTATTTATTAGTGGAAGGTTTTTATTCATGTCCAAAGCCGTGAACTGCATCATTTTCCTTAAAGTAGCTTTGCACTTTTCACTGACAAGAACTCTCAGCAGACCACTGGCTCTTTGCTCTGCTAGCTTTAGTATTAGCTTGATTGCTAGCTTCAAATGCTGCATACTCAGCAGTGTGGTGGCTTCTTAAATGGTAAATGAGGTAGCGTTTTGTTTGCAGCACCACCAGGACTTATTTCTGCATTACAGGAATTACAAATTGCAATCCTTTGCTCTCTTTTTGTGTAATACTGCTGAACTGCCGACATGCTAAGCTAACCGTGCTCCGGGTGACTGTTGTTGTTATCCTGTGCAGCAGAGGCATGCGCACGCACATGCACACATGACATGGTGGGCAGAGCCTGTCAGTCATCTCACAGCAGAAGAGGACAGTGGCTGACTTTATGACTGATTTAAAGACGTTTGTGGAGGTAGAAAAGATCAGTTTCATATGCAAGGATTGGCCGATCGCCGATCCCCCAAAATAAGGGAAATTGGCACGGATCGATCGGCCGGCTAATCGATTGGTGCATCCTTAGTGGAAAGTGGACATTAGTTGTCAGTTATGGTGCCAACTTCGGTTGCACAGAAACATTATCAGTGCGACATACACGCCGAGATGCCTCAATATTTACTCCTGTAAACACAGCGAATGTCTGCATGGTTGTGTATTAACTCAGGATTTCATGTGTAATATGAACGAGCACAAAAAAAAAATCTGAAAAGTGCATTAGGACGTGCTGTCTGAACATATCTGTAGTTCATATTATATTGTTGCTGAACACTGACTGAAAAAAGGTGTATGTTTAGATAATCTTAAACAACAGGAGAAAGGCAGGATTTGTGTCAGTAATTTAGAAACATACATGCAACAATCAGCCATAAGAAAAATAATTAAAAAGTGTGTGTGTGAGTCTGTTACGATGCTTTGTAATACGAGACACTTACCCTGCTCCGCAGGTAGTCTGCGAGGTTCTTTCGTGTGAAGTTGGCTGCTGCTGCTGGACTGAGTTCATAACCTGGGAAATAAAATGTCATCAAAAAATGAAAAACACCGGCATCGGAAACAATTTATCACTGACAAAAAAACAATATATAAAAAGCGGTATATGCAAAAATCTGTGTAGAATTAAAGTAAAGTGCTATCGAAGCACAAAAAAGTTTTCAGAACAATATATCAACCATAATAAATATGAAGTGTCTATAGTTCCAGACCCGGATCTTAGACAAACCTAACTATAGTTCCGACACTTCCTGTGCGCAGTTTCGTCACTGTCTGACCTTTTCTACATAAGCGTAATGTGCCTGTATTACCACCGTGTCAGGACGGCCGGTCTAAAGTGCTATACTCAAGGATTCTTAGTTCAGCTGGTGTGGGTTCAAATCCCACTTCTGACATTTTTTTTTCATTTAAACATATTTAACAAGGCAAATTCCACCTTTAAAAATACATATGCTAAAAAAAAAAAAACATTTTAGGGTATGTCCACGGTTAGGGCTAAAATAAAACTGACAGAACTATAGCTAGAAGGACACAGGTCCGGCAGTGACGGAACTACCGACATTCAGCTTACTGAGCATTCGGACGCATGCGCACAGGAAGTGCCGGAACTATAGTCAACTTTGTCTGAAGTCCGGGTCCAGACAAATAGCAACAGCTTAATAAATAACACTGTATATAGTGATCAATCAGTTGTGACTAATTTCTAAAACTGACAGTGTTCTTCTATCCAGTGAATGTTAAAAGAAACATGGTGTGGAAGAATGTTATGACAAACTAGTCTTACCGTTCCTCATTTTGTAGAGTTGCACATTTTTCTGGATGTACTCTGCAAACTGCACCGTGTCCCCTGCCTCTCCAACACACAGCAGCAGGATCTTCTCACTCAGCTTGAACATCTTGTCATAATCTGTAATAAAATGAACAGATCTGTCATTAATCCCATTCACAGAAAGAGAAAAATGAGGAGTTTAGGCTGATGCAGTCAGCACAACACTGAAAAAAACAGCTATTTCTGATGAAAAACAAAGTACAGGGATATTTTTCCTTATAAAACCGATTTGAAAAACAAACTAAAATATTTTAGAGGTAAAACAATACATTTTTTATTATTATTTCCCATCAGCTTTATTAGTTTAGAAGATGCTCTAACACAAATCTGCATACGTCACACTATCTTTCTCTGTCGTTATAATCAATACATTTTCCCAGTTTTCCTGCCCCCAAACAAATCTATTTAGAAACCGTGGTGTGTCCGTGTTCAATATTAGGATAATACGTTTTGTTCATGTCAGTAATGAGGCAAAGACGATCTGTGAGTTTCACTTTCACTTTTTTTTTTTTTTTTTTTTTAAAAAAACATGTTTAAACTAAAAACGATTTAAAGTAATTTGATTGCAAACATCTGCATTAGGTGTAACAGTTTAAAGCTTTTTTTTTTTTTTTTTTTAAATAACCGGTCATTAAAAATGCTTTCCTAAAAACAAGTTTAAAGTAACTCACGCACACAGGGGGTGTTAGCATCATTAGCCTAAGTTAAAAACTATGAGTTCATGTTTCAGTGATAGTTGGATGCTTGCTTTAAATATATAATTCCCACATATATAAACACGCAACAAAAAACACTTCTTAATAGGAGATATTTAGAGAACAGCCTTTAAGACACACGTAAAGAAACCGGCTGAGTGGCTAAACAGCTAAGCTAACGCATTGTCATACCGTGTTTCATCTGAATAATGCTGCTAGCAGCAACATTGTCGGCAGCGACGAGGACGAAATCCGGTCCTTGTATCCCGACTAAATACTCCATTCTGTAAACTCTGAATTAATATTGTCTTTTTTACGATTTAATGAATGAACAAGCGGCTGTTAGCTTCGACTCTGTACGGATTACACAGCAAAAGTTGGACAGACCGCGATGAAAGATGATGTCAGCATCTGTGCGCGTAATACCTGCGACGACAACAGTTGTTACGTATTCACTATAGGGCCCGCCCTTCTGAGGCTTGGGATTGGCTGACAGTGATGCTCTACCCAATCAACAAACGATGCAGAATGCTACTAGCCAATCAGATGAAGCCCGTTGCTTAGCTCTCATTTTGGGCGGGTTGTTTGAAAAAAAAAAAAAAAGCAGCTTTCAGACTGTGATATCCAAGTAGCGCAACCAAATAATCCCAGGTAGGATTATTGTATCGGATACTTTACTCCACCAAAATGAACAGAAAATCGCCTCGAAGTGTGATGGAGGAGGTTGTTGGAGTTAATGACTGCCAAAGGAGACGGTCGCCGCGCTTAAGCTCTCCTCCGCAGGGAGAAACTGTCACCAAAATGGCGCTGGGATCCGCTGTTGTTAAACGCTCCATTACAGTGAGGAAAATAGCGCCCAGGAAGACCGTCACACACACCGAGCACGACAAGGAGAACACACCGAGCAGAGGTCAGTCGGAGCAGGTCCAGCTGAAGAAACAGAAGGTCTCCACTCCGACTTCTGGCCCGGACCCGGACCGTGGGAGACCCTCGTCCGGTAAAAAGAAGAAGAAGGCCGCCATGCCGTCCCCGATCCTGCCTTCCTCACCACCACCACCACCACCATCATCTTCCCAGTTCACTGTGCACCCCGAGGACGCTGTGTGGTCTCAGAAGGTGCGTCGGTCCTACACCAGGGTCGGGGAGAAGTCCTTCCACAGCCCCGACAGCAGAGACACACTTTTCGGATTCGAGAAGCTGAAAACCCCGGAGGTGGTCCGCGGACCCAAGCCAGCTTTGGAGGTTTCAGGGTCCATGAACTCATTCGCGTCTCTTTTGGAGGCAGAGGACTGTGGACCAACTGGTTTCCCTGAGCAGGATCCCAACATTCCAGGGGTGACTTTGGTGAAGGAGAAGAGGAGGAGGCCGAAGGTCCAGCAGCTGAACTCTTTGGAGATGGACGAACTGGCTGCCAGGATGAATGCTGAGTTTGAGAAAGCTGAGGAGTTTGAGTTGTTTGTGGAGTAGATTATGACTTTAAAGGATTAAATAATCAAGAATTTGACACTCTGCTCTGCTGCAATCCTGATCCACAATATCATCATCATCATCATCATCATCATCATCAGAAGTGGACTTTATCTATTTTCTGTTCATAAAACTCATGAACCTTTGAAGACTTTTTAAAGGTGACACATCAATCAGTGTCTCAAGATCCTCAGAACATTCAAATTTTTTTGTATAGTTTGATGTCTCCAAATTATACAGTTTGTTTCACCACAGTTTAGATGTTTGTTTGTTCATGTAAACACTCTTTATATGGTTGCAATCATTTTTAAGTTGAATATTATCAGTCCGTTTTCTCTAAGAAGTTTGTATAAGCATTGCATTTTTCCATCAGTGTCAAATTAATTAACAAGCAAGACTGTTTTTATTTTTTACAGGTAACATTCACATGTTACCTGTAGATTTCAACCATTTTATGCAGATAATTTACCAATGTGAACACTGTAAAGGGAGGATTTTCCAACAAGAGTGTTTTTGGTGTTTTTTGAGATAAAGCAAAGCAAATCTAGCTGTTAATTTTAATGTCTGACACCAAAAAAAAAAAAAAAAAAATCCTCTCAATAGTTGTTTATTATCCACGATGTAAAAGACATTTGTTAAGACCGGATCTTCATTGATTGTTACTGTTTTTTTTTTAATGTAAATAAACCAACAACTTAAATGACCATCTCTGTTAGTTTGGACAGTTGTTTATTTATCTGTCAGTGATATTTATCGAAGCTGTAAAGAAGTCTTCTAAACTAATTATTAAATGTTAACCCACAGTTAAAACCCTGCGTTAGCATGGAGGGGTTTGTTTTTGAACAGATTAATAGGATTATAATTTTTAAAAGGTTTACCAATTTTTCGCAAGAATTGCAAGAGAATGTAAATTTAATATTTTTTCACAAAAAGTAGAGAAAATGCTTTCAAGTAAATCCCCCAAACTGCATCTGCATTCACTTCATGAAATGACAGACGAGGTTAGATGTTTGGTAAAGTGTTGTATATCTGTTATTTTTGATGTAAATACATCAATGATGTGCAGGTAAGAAACACTAGCGTTACGTAAACAGAGATGGAAAGTTAAAGTCCTGTCCTCAGGGGTCTTTGTTGTGTAGTTTACAGTAACAAGATGCAGAGATTAATCGAGACTTCTTGTCTACGTTTAAGGCTGTTGTAAGGAGCCTTTGTTTCTCTTTAAAGCTAAAGTTTTCTCATTTTGAAACTAATTTATTTTGCAGAATTACATTAGAATATGCTGCAGTTTCTAAAAAATATGAAGATTTTTGCAATCTGATTTTAAAGTAAATGTCAGCTTTACTTATATAGCACATTAAAACAGCCAGCTGCAGTGCTGTACAATATAAACACCTTGAAATATATAAAACCATGACGCCACAAATAATATAATGATAACTAGGTAGGTTATTTGGACTAAAAAAAAAATACAGAAATGTATTAAATGTCACCAGAAGTGTTAAGCAGAACAGGAATTCTTATAAAATGTGTATTTGTGGAAAAGAATAGTAGATTAGTTAAAATATAGTTGATCCTATATGCTAATTGTTGACGCCTTCATTTAAATATTTTAGTTGTGCTACTATTTGCTTTCGGAATTGGTCGGGCTAAGCTTCAGCACAGGATAAATGGGTGCACACAAAATAATCAGTTTTTCCAAACCTGCCTTATTCCTCAGGCTGCTACTTCCTAAATCTGGGTGCAACTTCTTTTTTTTAAGAACACAACTACTCCTACAACTGCTAGCAATTTATCAAAGCATAGACATGTAAAAAAACAGAATATTTCAAAGGATATTTGCCGTTATAAGAAAAAAAAAAGAAGCTTCTAGCAGTAAGTGATGTAATGGTTAGCTCATTCAGTCGTTCCCAATTTTTTTTCTGCATTCTTCTGCTGAACAATGAAAAACTCTCAGGGCCCCCTCATCATGACAAAATTAAAAAATATATATATAAATAAATAAATGGGTAAAAAAAAAAAGTGTAATCACATATTTTAGAACAGTAATATGGCTCTTTATTAATAAGCTGCAAAGAACAAAACATTTTCTAATTTTCATGCTCAAGATTAAACAAGGCCATTCTAGCGACCCCCCCCCCCCCCTTCAACTGACGCCCCCTGTCATAAGGTCACGCCCCTGCAGTTTGGCAACCACTGAGCTAACTTAACATGTTTGACTCACAGCAAAAAGGTTTGGGGTACAATGCCCTGGTTAACTGGAGTCTAGTTTGCTTTTCAGGCCACTCAGAACTCTTCATTTCCGAGTTGCAAATTCCGAGTTCCGAGTTGCCTGGAACGCAGCATAAGCAGGTAAGAAGATAAATAAATGAATACAAATGGCTGACATGTTACACATTTCACAAAGCGCTTCGCTCCGGTTTGATTCGCCCCTAACTGCTGCCTCTTATCAAAGTTAGTTGTGATCGCTATTAAATTTACAGAAGCGCCTCCGGGAATAAGGTGAATGAGTTATTCCGTAGCACAGTTAAATTGACAGTTTCACCGCCTGTATTCATATTCATATTCATGCTCCTATAGGAGGGAAAATAAACCCTAAATATCTTTATTTGAACTTTGAGAGCGTCTCAGTTTTTGAGTCAGATGTCTACCTCTGTTTTTACGTGTGTGTGTGAGAGAAAGAGGAAAATAATGAGTGTATGTTTGCAGTGCGCGGGAAAATCCACAATTTGCGTTTTTCCAGGTGCACGTGCGAGCAAGGCGTGCCATGTTTCCTATATCATTTCAGCTCAGCGTTTTGTGTTTTTCCCATGCACCACCGAGGCTGGTGCTCTGTATATTTTTAACTATAGGTATTTATCTCCACTTGTCATAATGAGTGAAAGTTACCAAAGAGAAGTGAGGAGGGTGTATAGTTTGAGCTGCCATAAACAGTTACACTGTTGTGTCTTCCTGCTGTTTTTTTTTTATTTTTTTTAAAACAACTCATATTCATGTGTTTTTTTCCCACTTTTTTTAACCCCCCCCCCCCCCCCCCCCCCCCCCTTTGTTTTCCTCCCCTTTCTCCCAACATTTCACTCAGGGCAGTTGTCGCTGGTTCAGCTTGACTGCTTCGTTAGGGCTCATCATTTGCATTCAGATTAATTATCTAATTACCGACAAATGTCCGGCGGCCACCCCACACTCCGGCTCGTCAGCTCTGCAGCCTGTAATTATTTTAATCATTTACTTTCATCTGGAGCGTTCCTGCCACACTCCTGTGTTTAGAGGCCATTCTTAATTACCCTGCCAAGAAGACACTCTTGTGGAGAGGGAAGCTGAAGGGGTGTGTGTGTATGTGTGTGTGTGTGTGTGTGTGTGAGGAAACATGTGAGTATGGAAGAGAGGGACCAATGGGGACGTGATCCAGAAGCTCTGACAGCACACAGGAAGCTGGTTGCTCCCTCTCTCTCTCTCTCCCCACTCCTCTTTCTTCCCCATCATGACCCCCCACCCACCCCTACTCCTCCTCCCTGTTATACTTCCTCCCTTTTCACCCCCTTTATCACAAGCACACACAGGAAGCGCCCGTGGGCCTCAGCGCTCTGACTACTAATACACTCACACAGGCACTCTGTGGTGCTCATCATCATGCACACATCTTGGTGGAAAACTCCATCCTATACTCTCAGATCATCCATCTGTCTCCGCCTTAGCATCCATCCATCCCTTCATCCAACCTGCACAGTCTGCACATGCAGCGTCTGTCTAAGGCCGGTCCTCTCTTCTCCTCCCCCCGCCTCCCCTCTCTCTTCCTCCTGTGACCACTTCATAATGATGCTCTCACTCATCCCTAAAGCATCTCACCCCGTCTTCTCTCCCCTGACTGTTCTTGTTAAGGAAAGCGAGCAAGAGAGAAGATATGAGCGCTGTAATTGGGCTCTTGAATATTTAAGTCACTGGGGATGAAAGTTTAATGAAAAGATGATTATCTACCAGTTTATCACTCCACTGTTCCATATTTTATATTCCTCATACCACTCACTCCGAGCACTGATGTCCGCTACGAAAACCATACGAGGAGACCAAATTATAAAACCATGAACGAGGGGGTTTGGGGGGGGGGTCACTCAATGCACTTTTATTTCACTCTTTAAATGTTTTGTTTACAACAGATTTGTCATCGTTTACAAGAGCCTTGGAGAACGTTGGTCTCCTTCATCATTCCACAAACCATCATCATTAAAGTTATTCCCAGCTGTGTTGTAAATTTGGGCAGATGTTGAATCGTCATGTTGGGCTTTTGGGAAATTTGCAAAAAATTCAGATGAATAGACAAACACCAAGGCCATGAAACGGAGGAGAGGAAGTATATGTTAACTTTTGATGACATTTGTTTACACACACAAAACCAATCATACAATCCTTATGAAATCAACTCTATTAATAATCTCATTGGATGATCATACAGTTTTTTCCTTACATGCCAACGTCACAAATCACAAAGCATGACATAGTTTCGTGCCTTCAACACACCTTTCCTCTGATCATGCTGGTACAAATGAGCTTAAAATATATACAGTACAAGAATTTAGACCATGAAATCTTGCAAATTTGTGGAAAAATGCTTCTTCATCTGCTTGGGTTAAATGAGTAAATGACTGTCTTAAAGGCCCCTGAATCAAATCAAATCATGTCAGACTTTGTGACATCGGCAAATATTGTACTGTTGTCCAAAGAATCAATATAATGGTGTATCATCTTGAAACTGGTGATTTACACCCCTTGGCACCAGGCCAATGGCATCGTACTCACACTCACTCCTACGGGTCGTTAAGAGCCTGCAATTAACATAATACACATGTTTTTGGATGGTAGCATGGGGAGAACATGCAAACTCCACATGCACAGATGGATCCAAGTGTCAGGGAGCTTGAACCTAGGACCTTTCCTGATGTGAGGCAGTTGTAATAACCACTGTACCACTTCCTCAAAATATCATTTTTAAAAGGGCGACAATTTCTGCAAATTATTCATGGACTCAAAGTCTCTCCATTTGAGAAAATGAAACACAATCCATTGGCTTGTTTATTTAATCTTGGAGTTCCTAATTCATAACATTTACTTATGGAGGTGAGTGCCAAAGTCTCCTTGAGCTGATCTTTTGTTACACTGAAAGCATCTAAAACTAAAACGAAATGCTCTTTTTTTCCACCCTCTGGCAGCCTTTAATAAAGAGATTAATTCAGTGGAAATGCTTTGGCCTACAGCAGCAGATACTTACCAAACCTTCTGATTTCAGCCTTTTCTGTTGATTATACGTGACCTCCACAAACAGCCCAGAGACACAACTTAACAAAAAGCACAAGGATACTCTTTTCTTTATGTAATCTAGTGGCAGAAACAGGCGTCTGTTTGCTATTCATTCTCATTATTCATAATGGCGAGGACATTAATCCCCTTTTTGCTGCAAGATGGTGTGAAAACACATCGAGCTTTGTGGCACTTTTAAGCAAACCCCAGTGGAATAGAAGGGACTGGGAGAGTGTGGGGTGGTGGTGGGGGTGGATTATGGTGAGGACCCACACATAGCCTTAGGCCACAGTTTGGGAATGAGGACACAGTTTGGACCACAGAGATTACAGACCAAGGTACGGAGTGAATCGAGGACATTTTCCAGGCAAAGATACAGCCAGCGTGGGTCAAACATGGACGATCATCTCCAGTTATCCCATTCACATTTCATTGTGTACGCATGAAATTTAAGATAACGCAGGTGCTTCAAAGATATGCCTGTCATTTTATCTTATTGGGTACGTGCAGGGGATTTTGATCTTGAGTGAACCGTGTCAGCAAAAACTGTGATTTAATAGTTGAAAGATAAAGACAAATTAAAAAAAAAAAATTGCCCGTGTAAAACCAACCTGAAAATGATGAACTATCTAATAAACAAGCTGTGACATTCCTTCACAGCAGAATTGGCCTTTTAAACAGTAACTAAACAACTAAACCATTCTTTTCCTGCTGAAAACAAATGTATTTGCATATAAAGTAAAGGTCTTGATTGATTCTTGACCAACAAGTATTTCAATTTAGTGTATTTTATGGTAAAAATCTAAGAGTGACTGCCCTCTATGGGTTAAAACCTGACTATTAAGATCTAATATTGCTATTGGCTGAGAATGGTGGTTTGTGATGTTTTGGTGGTTTCTTACATCACAAACCACCACTGTTGGCCCCGCCCCTCCTATGAAAACTAGCACCTGTCGACTCTCCAGTCTGTGCAAGTAGGTTGGATTGAGATACTTGCGAATAGAGAGGAATAGTGAGCATTGAGTAGCTCGTTAGCGTAGCATCAATTTTATTTACATTTTTCACTGAACATTTACAAAAATACAAACTCTCGATGAGGATAATAAACTCAACTTCTAACTTCTTTAAAAGCGGAGAACAAAAGACAAAACAAAAAGGAGTACATTAAAGGAAAATTAAAAAAAAAAGGTAACGATGAGGTGCATCGGGGCTCTCATAAGGGTTGGCCATACAAAAATATATACAGTACTGTATATGAATATGAAAATATAAATCGAAGCACACTGTATATAGGCACTGTAAACAAAAACTAATAAGCATAGCATAGATTGTTCTTTGGAGATTTCATAATATAGACTAGGCATGTCTTAACTGCTCCATGAGCCCCGCCCATAATCAAGGCTTTCTTTGTAAAAAACATCCAGCCTAGCGTATACCTCATGGTTTAGTTACTATTTAAAGAGTACAAATACATTTCACCAAAGTATACTATAAAGGAGGCTTTAAACTGAGTAAAATAGGGCACTTTTTAGTTCTAAACACTAAATGTAAGATGCCTTTGTGCATAAGCCTTTTCACACTCTGGCTCTCGTTCAGTTCTTCCGCATGAGGTCAAAGGTCAAGCGGGATAAACTCGCCATGGCTGACGGTGTAGGAAGCGAGTCTGACAGAGATTTTGATTATTTTTGCCATTGGAACGTTTATTCCTTAAAAGATTTTTTGCTCAAACGTGGCATCAGCCTCCAAGGCAGAAAGACCGAGTTAGCTGCTAAAGCTAAAGTTTAGCCTGACGTTTCATCAGTGACCCAGGATATAGTCACATTTCAGAAAATACTTTATTAAACACTGAGGGGTTTAATAAAGTATAATATAAGTATAGTATAAATGGCATAGCTGTGTATTAAAAACAAAAAACAACACTATTCATGATAATTATACACACGCAGAAAAAAGGAGCAAGACTACACAAAGTAAATGTGCAAATGAAATGACTTGTCCATCTTGTCCACTTCCTTCAAATTTGTAAATTTAAATAATATAATAGCTTAATAAAAAAAATAATCATATGGACCTGGTTAATGAATGGTGTACCTCATAAATGTACCTTTACAAAGTGAGAATTCATACTGTAATACCTGCCTGGTCCACATCCCTGGTGTCATATAATGGTTAGTTTATATATATACAGTACATGTCTGTGATATGAATCAATTGTTCATGAACACATCAAGATTAGACCAAGTCAAGAAATAGGCGACACAGTATATTCTGTTCTTCTCTGTGTTTTTTCACAGTGCCACTACAATTAATATATATTTAGTTATAATTTATAATATTAAACAATATAATATACAATTTATATTTATCAATTTTATTCACACATTCAGCTAACCATAGATTATGCCAGGCACTTTTATTTTTTTTGTTAATTAAAAAAAAAAGCTCAAATACTCATTGAAACGTTCATTTAAAGCTGGTTTTAGTGAGTGACTGCAATCTGAGTGTTGCACTTGTGATGTCAGATAGATAAAGCCTTCCTTTATCGTACAAAAAGTCCGCTGAAAATCTCAACGCATAGCACAAACAACAGAAAAACTACCACGTTATGTAAGTTGGTCAGAGTAAGCAAGATTTGTCCAAACAGTACTTGCAAATTTATGAGGGGTGGTGAAAAAAAAAAAATCCATGAATCCAGATTTTATTTTTGACTGTTATGGATCGACTGTTAAATTTCCAAAGATCAATTATTTATAGTTTTCAAATTGTAATACAAAGCAGGCTGTCATACACGATTTAACCACTACTCGCCACAGAATGCAGTGAACAAATGCTAGCTTTTATAAAAGGGGCGGGGCCAACAGTGGTGGTTGGTGATGAAATCTGCCTCCAGAACTAGTAACGGTGAGATAAAGCCTCAAGATGCATCGTACCACTTATGCCAAATTGTTTGAAAAAGGGTTAATTTGTTAACATGAAATCAATAAAAATCTACAGGTTTAACAGAGCCTGATTCTTATGATGCTGCCAAACCACCGTACAAACTCTGAACCGCTTCCTGAAGCAGTCACATGGTACAGCCAGGAGCGAAGCTTCGCTCTTCATCATTTTGACTCCTCCCCCAAATGAAGCAAGCCTCGGCCGGCGCTTTGCGGAATCGCCCCCGCCATTACTCGACACAAGCTTTATAGCCTCGGCACATCTCATAACATCATAACATCAGCCTCTATCTCAGCCAATAAGAAAACTGGATTGTAATAGCTGGGTTTTAACCAATAGAGGATGAGTCATTCTTACATTTTTACAACAAAATAAAATGTCACGAGTTGGACAACATGACTTCATTGCAAATACATTTGTTTTCAGCAGAAGAAATTGGTTTTGGGCTTTAGTTACTCACACAAACTGTTCCTTCTCTGCATGTTTCTGTTTATTGTTCATGAATTCAATTCTGTTCAACTTTATTTATATAAATAAATGACAACAAAGTCACCTCAGTGCACCTAAGAAATAATAAAGTCCATAGTAAAAAAGAAAGAACCCAACAAGATGAATGTCAGTTCCTTTGTTGAGTTTTGGTTTGTAAAACATGACAGAGGTGTTGGAGAATTTTCAAAAATATCTGCCAGTTTCCACAACTTAGCATTGCTTAGCATTGCAAAGCTTTACAGTGTGAATGGTGACGGGTTGCAAACTGTATCTAAGTCTGATTAAGGATTTGGGACTGAGTGTTTTAAAGACTTTTTGTCTCCCTTTGTAATTTTTACATTTCTGTCCAATGTGTGGAGATAGATTAAAGAGCTTCATGGTCGTCTCCAGGCTGCCATATGTTGCATTCTGCTTTTCAAAACAAGCCCAAATCCACTAACCTTGGAGAGCGACGCCTCCTGGGACTACAGTCAGTTAAACAGTGTGTTAAACTGCCTCATCAACACTCAAACAAATGTAAGCTTTGAATCTTTTATCGGCCTTATCGGTTTAATGCACAATTTCATGGTGCTGAGGCGGAGTTGACCTGCGCAGCTTGTAGCTTTTTGTGGACTTGGTGTCAACGTTTAGCCCGTTTAGCCCCATCTCTGTGGCCCCCATGTGGGTGTGGAGACCATCTCCAGACTGGCTGAGTTGGTAGGTGAGTGGGAGGGAGTAGAGGAAAGAAAAAGAGCAAGTTAAATGGATGTGACAATCTCCAAACATTCCTGCTGGCAGCTGCTGTAGTCTCCTCCACACAGTTCATCATTGCCCGTTCACCGTGGGGCCCCCATGACCCCTCTGAGCCTGGCACACGCACCTGCCGCTTTCACCCACAAGCAGATAATCTGTGGGAGGATCCCGGCCGGGATCCCCCTCAATGTGCTCTTGAGAAAACCCCTTATGTGTGAAAAGGCTTCCTTTGTTGGACACAGTTTTATGGGACAACGTTGGGCTTTATGAGGTTTGAGGGATTTTCCACGGGACTCCATAGACGCTCTAATCCTTTCAGGCATGAGCGAATAAGAAAGTTTTAACCTGCTGTTTTCATATTTATTAGCTGGTTAATGCAGACGAGGCAGCTGAACCCCCGCCCTCCTTCCTCCTTCCTCCTCCCCCTCCTCATCCTCACTCAAAGCTTTGGACTATGGACCCTGTAATGAACCTGATGGCTTGAAGTGAGGCAGTGAGGAGAGTCAAGAGGAAGTAGAGAGGGTGGTCCATCCCCGGGTCACCAGGACCCTAAACACTGAAACACTGAGGCTGGGATGGACTCAACAGGTTGGAGCCTCTCATTGGTCAGCTTTCATCATCCTTCCATCCATCCATCCATACCCCTCCTTTAACTCATCCATCCATCTGTCCTTTCAAACATCCATCCGTCTATCCATCCTTCTTTTCATTCTTTCGACATCCATCTGTCTGTCCATCCGTCCATCCATCCATTCATCTATTCATTCATTCATCATCCATCCATCCATCCATCAATCAAACAATCTTTTCCATTTTTTCATCATCCATCCTTTTTTGATTCTCTTGTCATCATCCATCCATCAATCTTTTCCATTCTTTCATCATCCATCCTTCTTTTGATTCTCTTGTCATCCATCCATCCTTCTTTCCATTTTTACATCTATCCATTCATCATTTCGTTCTATCAATCATCCATCCATTCATCCTTCTTTTCATACGTACATCATCCATCTGCCCATCCGTCCATCCATTCATCCATCCATCCATAATCCTTCTTTCCATTCTTACATCTATCCATTCATATTTTTATTCTCTCATCATCCATTCATCCATTCATCCATCTTTTCATTCTTTCATCATCCATATCCATCCATCAGTCCATCTAACCTTCATTTCATTCTTTCATCATCCATCCATCCATCCATCCATCCATTCATCTTTTCATTCTCTCATCATCCATCCATCCATTCATCCATCCATCCATCATCCATCCATCCAGAGTTGTTTCTTCCCTGACGACAGGTCTTTCTCTTCAGTTCATCATACTGAGGCCTGAGGGCCGCTGCCTCCCCACCCCTCACCCTCCTCGCCCTCCTCGCCCTCCCTCCCTCCATACCCCTCCCCTCCCTCTGTCAGAGCTGATTGTTTCCACGCCAGCAGACTGCTACTGCTGGGGGCGAACACACTGTCACACTACATCAGGCAGAGGGAAGAAAGGCAGAGAGGGGAGTGTGAGTGTGATCGTCTGTGCACTGTATGTATGTATATATATATATATATATTTGTGTTCAAAGAGCTCAACACAAACAGCCGCACCAGGGATTCCCAAACTTTTCATGTCAAGGACAGGATCAAGAATCCAAGACACTGGACTTTCACATAGTGTCCTGAGGAATGTCATGGTGGAGAGGACTGTTAGTGAGTGAGAGTGAAGTAGACAGAGAGGTGAATGTGACAGCAGGAGAGGGAAAAGCTGTTCACAGCCATGACTGCTCAAAACAACAAGGAGAGCTGTCACAACAGGACAGAAATCACATGGAATCCAAGGCAAAACACATCTTCCTTCATTTGTTTCGATCACTGTCTGCTGGTGGCGAGAGGAAAAATGCACAAAAATCACACGCACAGACAGTTTGTACTTGTTAAAACTTTCATAATATTCAGCACATTGAAACTCACAAGGTCAAAATAACTTTCACTGATTTTAGACCAGTTAGGGTCAGAACCCTATAAATATAAAGAATAATATTGAGGGGAAAGCTATGCAAAACGTTTAAAAACATACAAATGAAAACGTTTTTATTTTCAAGGTAGGATAAATACTATTTACTGTATGTAAAAGGCACAAAAAGATACAAAACAGGAAAAAAAAATATGGAAACTGATACAAAAATACAAAAGGGAGTCTTAGGCATTAAACAGAAACATGTAATTACAAAAAATATGTCAGTTACAAAAAGATGCAAGGATTGTTTAAAAAAAAAAAGGAGTATATAGGTTAAAAATGATCCAAGAGATACAATAATAAAAAAGATAGAAGGGTGGGAAAATAGCAAAAGTATGAGGAGGACTACACAACATGATAAAAACAAAAGAACATAAAAAATTCAAATAACAGACACCAAAAGAAGAAATTAAATGCAAATATTAAAGAAAGAAAACAGAAATGGGCACGTATATTCAGGTATGAATAATACAAAAAAGATACAATGATGTAACCTGAGAGATGGAAAGGTACAAATGGATGAAAGGAAATTCTAAACAGAAATGTGTAACATTATTCAATTTTCAAAGATGAAGAAAGTCCACATTTCTACACACAAAATAAAAATACAAACCTGTGTAAATATTGCACTTTTTTCAGCAAAGCTCAGTGGCAATACATTTAGATCTGTTGCTGGAACTTACACGATATGTAATTTTTATTTGTGTCACTGATAGAAAAAAAACAGTCAAATTCAACTGAAAAGTGAGTTGAAACCAATATTAAAAACATGAGAAGATCTTCTTTTGTTCATTGGTTAGTTCTCAATATGAGTTAGGGTCTCTGGTTCTCCATTAGGGAGCCTGTGTTGAGCCCCCTGTGGTCCATGTATGTGTGTCTCTGCAGGAGGAGGCCCTCATCCCTCCGAATTCTGCTGCCCCCTGGTGTAAAAGCACTGAAACTACAGCATAGGTTTTTGTTGAAAAAGTTCCATAAAACGCTACAAAGAAAGTTTGATAAAAAATACAGAGATGACAAGAAATTGTATTGTTACAAAAATGCCAGAAACATGTATATAAGAACTAAAGTATGAATTCAAGTTGAATAAATTAAAATCACAAACTGATGACTGTGCTCCTAAAGCTCTTCATTAGTACATTATCCTGCAGACAGAAGCCACTCCCGTCAATATCAGACATGGGCAACTGGTTACCCATGGGCCACATTTTGCCCTTTGGAGCAATTTTGTGCAGCCCTACAGAAAAAACACAAAAACACTCCAAAATCAATCAAAACGTCTTATACAAAAATACTCAAAACTACAACATAAATATACAAAATGAAACATCGAATGATCAAAATTCACAGAATTACAATAGAAATACACAAAGGATAAGAGCAATTTACAAAATGACAACAAAGGTACACAAAATGATGAAAAAAATATACGAAATGACAACAAAAGTAGAAAATTAGGACAAAAAAATACACAAGGACTCCAAGAATACACAAAATGATTTAAAAAAACAAATAAATGAACAGAAAAATACACAAAATGACAATAAAAAGATGCAAAAATGGCCGCAACAGTACACAAAATGGGAACAGAAATACAACAAAATGAGTCCAAAAACAAATACAAGGACATAAAAAACACAGATTGACAGCACAAATATACACAAACTGACCGAAAAATTTAAACCCACAAAAAAAAAAAAAAAAAAAAAAAACTAAATGACTCCAAAAATATACAAACCCTTTGTTCCTTCATGTATCAGTGCTTAATAATTATTATTAATATGTGGCCCTTGGATCAGACAATCATATCTTTGTGACGTCATTTCTGTGACTGTGATCTTGTATTTGTTTTCGGGGGCACGAGGGCTCACCAGTTGCCCAAGTCATGGTATAAAGTAAATGTTTTAAACTCGAGGCCCTTGGACCTAATGTGACCCATCAGAGGACCATAGGTGTTGTTTAGTTTCACATGTTTGTTAGTGATCCAATGTGACTCAGTTATATAAGCATAGAGCCATGTGTGGCCCCTCTAACTAATCTGCACACCCTGCTGCTGCTGCTGCACAAACAAGCCATGAAAAAAAAAAACAACCAAATATGGGCAAAAGTTGAGCTGGGAAATCAAATGAAATATTGAGTATAGTATAGAGCTGCTGCAGTCAGCGCTTTGTGAGATAAAGAGGAAGCATGGAGAAGCATCAGCTCCTCTTTGTCAGATGCTGCATGGGTTTGAGGCCCTTGTTGTGTGGAGGTGATACAGAGACTTTCCAAACAGACGCTGCGTGTCGCCGGCGGGCCGCGCACCGCACCTCTCCGGTTTAAACTATAGTCTGTCATCCCACACGTCTCATTTTCATCCTCTCTTTATTCCCTTCCATCTGACTCGAGCTGCAGGTTGGCAGGGGAACACGGAGGCAAAGGCACAGTCACGTTTGTGCTTTGCGCTCCGGCGCTGCGCCCCCAGCCGAGAGGAAAGGCCCCCAAGGCTCCAGCATCTCTGGATTCAAGGTGTTTATGAAAAACAAAGAATTCAAAACTGTTTACAACTTGTTTTTATGCAAGTTTGACACAAACAGGTTTCCTATACACGTCTCATCTACAGTGTGACATCTTTTTTTTATTTATTTATAGGGAATTCATATATTAACAGTTATTATGCCAAAAGAAGAAGCTAGTGAAATTTATTTTATCAACTCGTAAAATTAAATCTTACCAATATTTCGTTGTATTTTCAACACTTAAAACCCCTTAAGTATTATTAGAATTTCTTAATTCAAACATACTTTAAATCAGTGATTCTCAAATGGTGGTTCAGGACCCAAAAGTGTGTCGCGGACATGTACTGCTGGTCAAAAATAAATAAATACTTATCTTTCATTTTGAAAGAAACTTTTCTTTTGACAGGCATGCTTTAAATGCATGTTGCACAGGAAAATATATAGATTTATGTTTTAAAAAATATTCTATATGTGTGTTTTTAACAGCTATTTGTTTGAATTCTAAATTTAATGACCGTGGCAAAATGTGGGTCAGGGCGTTTACCTGCTATGCCTATGTTAGCGCGGTAGTTTTTTTTTTTTTTTTGGTTTAAAACCACTATTTAAAAAATAGATTTGGACATTTTTTGGATCAAATCGATAATCGCGTGGTGAAATATCACGATATATTGCAAAATCGATTTTTTTTTTTTTTTTAGAGCCTTACCACCAGATTTTTTTTTTCACTTTTAGTCAATTTAATGTGAGTTTGGTTTAAAACTAATCAACATCTCAAGTGAAGGTTTTCAGTTCATATACTAAATGTTATGTGTGAGTAGGGCTGGGCGATATGGACCAAAACTCATCTCGATATTTTTTCTCAAATTGATGATGAACAACATATATATATATATATATATCAATATTTTTAATTAAAATAGAGTCTTACCAGAAAGACAATTCTGGGTCAAATTTGCTGATAGAAAATGCAGCCACATTTATTAATAAACAGCTGCACAATATGGGCCACTTTTGACTTTTTCTCCTATAAGGGACAGCATGTGCGAGTGAATTCTGTGGTGTGTCTTGTTTAGGGGCAGGTCTGGGTTAGGACACTCAGTAATCCATCTATCTATGCTTTCCATGCTTTATTTTAATACAAAATAGGTTATAAAATATTTTCTATATAGGCAAAATTGTAATTTTCCATATCACAATAATAGAAAACTCGATATATCTTGAATCTTTATATATTGCTCAGCCCTATGTGTGAGACACTTTCTTTGTTGAAGTTTTCTTCCTTTCTGCCTTTAAATCCTCTGATTACCTTGAAATCACATCTCTCATGTCGACAAAAGCCTTGTTTGTTCCTGTGTTACGCATTTAAAGGTGCTTTTATGTCGCTTGTTGTTTACAAGTGACGATTGGCCTGTAAACATGTTGTCCTCTCCACTGCGTCATCCACCTCCTGCCAAAGAACAAGGGATCAAAGTTTGTGCGTCCATCTGACAGGAGAAGCTTAAAAAGTGAACGTATAAATAAACATGGGAGCTGCTTGGTGTGGAGGATTATCTGGGAGCTTGCCCTCAGGGTTTGGCCCCTGAATGCAGAGCAGACATGTGGATGGGATGGACTCCCCAGGGGTGTCAGAAGGGTGCGTTGAGGGGGCTACGGATGGAGATTATGGAGGTGGCAGCATTGGGGTGGTATCTCTCCGTGTACACACATTGATGAGAAAGAGGTGAGGGGATCTGTGATTGCCCGAAGGCAGCAGCAGCAGCAGCAGAGATTGACGCCGAGGCCTCACACAGATATCACAACACACAGGCCGTGTGATGAGCAGATACAAAACAACTTTGTTCGCCTCACAAAGAGCCAATTGTGAGCTCAAATGCCATCGGCCCCCGGGGCTCCAGTACAGCAAGTACAGCAGATAAACCACGAGCCTTTTCCAAGCCCTGTGTGCACTTTGATAAATCTAAAACCCTTGCAATCATCAAAGTTGATCTGAAATAAAATCAAGGACGGCTTTGGCCTCTCTGGACTTTTTTCTATAATTAGACTTGTGACGAATCTAAAGAATGATTGTGAAAACAAACTGTTCTGATTGAAGGATACTTTATTCTTTCAGTTCATTAGAATTATAAACATCATTTATTCATATGAAGGATCTTCTAATAGTTCAATCTTTTAATACATATTTGGTACAACAGATGTGCACGAGACAAACACAAACACACAGTCATTGCTTAACGTCAGAATACATCCTTCCTCATGTGGGATTAGAAGCTCAAAGTGAGTTTCTCTTCAGTTTTTTTAAAGTACACTACTGGTTTTTCCCTCTTCCACTCCCTCCATGATAAGATGACAGTATTAAATGCATGCTGAAGTTTAAGTTATTGGACTATATTCACAAATTTTAAAGTCTTGTTTTCTTGCTCATGTTTTGAACATGGAGGATTTCTTTCTGTTTTTTGTTGCACATTTAACCTTAAGACTCCAGTTATGTTTTTGAGGATCCAGAGTAGCCTGAAACCTCTGTGTTCTTCAGGGGGAACATGCAAACTCCACTTGAGGCGCTTATTGACTGAATTTTACCCTGAAACTGAGAACTTTCAACACCAATGTCTGCATAACAACCAGTAGAAACAAGACTTTTGGTAAATTGTTGTACTGTAGTGCTTTTCAACCAACCCGGTTCTTTGGAGGAAGGCGGGGTTTACAAGCTGGCGCCTGATTGGATGAAGCAATCAACACCAGCCAGGTTCAATCCTGTTACATTCAGTCATCCATCCATTTTCTGACCTGCTTGTTTTGACAAAGGAAAATAAAGCTTGCAATCACAGATTTGAAAAATGTCGTATTGTAAAAAGTTTGGGCTTAAAAAGATCAACTAGGTTTGGGTTTGGGCCATATTCTGTTGGACTAGGGCCATATTCTGTTGGGTTGGGGGCATATTCTGTTGGGCAAGGGCTGGATTCAGTCGGGCTAGGGCCGTATTCTGTTGGGCAAGTGCCGTATACCGTTGGGCTAGGGCAATACTCTTTTGGGCTAGGGTCATATTCTGTTGGGCAAGGGCTGGATTCAGTCGGGCGAGGGCCGCATTGAGGCTCCCACTACCTGGCATGATTGTTGGACTGACAAATAGGCGCTTCCCGCCTTGTTACAGAAGACGAGATCCAGCGTGATTATAAAGTTTAATGTTGGATCTCAGACTGCCTGATAACTGAAAAAACTGAAACAAAACTACATTGAAATCAAAGACCAGAACAACAAGAGGCTCTGACCTCCATCAGGCAGTAAATCCTTCATTCAGTGTTGAGTAGTAATAGTGAGATTTCTCCTGTTTCTTACATCGTGGCCTATGTGTACATGGAATCTCTGGACTTTAGGGCACAGTGGGAACACTGACACAAGAAGGACACAGTACACATTTCTGCCCTGGGGTGAGAACAACTCTGAACTTAAAGCTCCAGGAACTGTCGGTCAGTAAGCGCCCATAGCAACACAGTCAGTGGGCTGAAACGACATCTAAATAAACACAACAAACTAATGACTATGAAATGAAGGATAGAGTAGCTTGTTAGACTGAAAAACAGTGATGCTCTCATTACAATAATCAACAAAAGCTGAACACATCAGAACATTACACAGGATGATGTCAGATTGTCCTTTCTTCAGGGGAAACAACTTCTGGACTCCACACTTCCTTTTCCTCACAGTTTATGATTGGCTGACGGCAGCGACAGGCGCCGCCGCCGTCGTCATTGCAGCGGCGGTGCCCATTCGCAGGAGCTCCTTTCTCTGTGTGAGGATGACGTCAAAGCTGGATTGGAGACGGTTCTGCTGCTCCTGGACGCGGCCCTGCAGCGTGCGCACCCATCGGATCAGGGCCAGGCGGCGGTACATGGTGAGCTGCACTTGGTGCTTCTCCATCTCCTGGGCCTTGAAGTGTTCGCGGTCCCGCAGCGTCCAGACGGCGTCCATCATGTCAGGGAGTTCGCCGTCAGAGTCTGAGGACTTGTCATCGTTCTCATTTTCCTGTCCCTCCTCCAAAACGTTCCCGAGGGTTCTTCCAGTCATGGACTTGAATTGGCTGAAGTTTTTGGATCTTGCGAGTACTTCTCGGCTCCCCCGGTTTTCCTCCTGTTGGTTCAGTTTGGGTTCTCCGACTCCAATGCGGTCCCAGCCTCCTGCAAGCATCCCTTCTCCTCCGCTCTCCAGGTTAAGAGATGACCTGCTGCTTTCGGACTGGAAGCTATGTTCCGACTCTGAGCCGCTGTCGCCCCATTCATCTTTGTCCTCCTGAGCAAACAAATCCTCTTCCTGCTGAGATGTGAAATCCAGGCTACTTTTTCTCCTCAATTGTCCCAACTTCTTCTGCTGCTTTTCATCTTCCTGGCAATAGATGCCCTCCTCTTCCTCCATCCTCCTTTCCTCCGCTCCATCAGGGGGAACTCGTCCGTAGCCATCATCTCCGCCCTCGATTTCATGTAACGGCTCCAGAAGGTTCCAGCACGGCCGGCGCGAGCGAGGCGACAGGATCCCTGAGTTGTGGTGAGATGAGGGTGAAAAGTTCGGAGGGTCACGACCCAATGGGCCCAAACTGCGAGGACGAACTTGGTTCCGGTTTTCATCTCCGACTCCACTGCCAGTGAGGACCTCGTCCTCTTTGCTGGACACAAAGTTATAGTTGCCATCTTTTACCCGCTTATGGTTTCCAACGGAGGAGTCCAGGCTTCTGTTGGTGCCTCCATGACGAGATTTCACAGGTTGCTCCTGATGTTGAAGCATCACTGACCTTGACTGGGACTCACTAAAATCACAAAATACAAGGTAAGTAAAGTTATGACACGTTACGACTAGGGGTATAAATCACCAGTTTCATACAATATGACATAAATGATTTGGACAACGGTACAATATTTGCCAAAATCACAAAATCTGCCACAATTCAATTCAATTTGATTCAGAAGCCTTTGATTGCTTTAAGACAATATCATATATCCATTTAACACAATCATCTTAAAGCTAGAAAAACCAAGAAATATTGTTGCTTTGTCAATTTCATTGCTTAAATGTTTCAGACGTTATATGATGGCCTATAAAGTCAAGCACAAATTTGTTAGGATTTACTTCAATAAAGCTGCGAGACTCGAGAAGTAAAAGCAACTTTTAAATCTTATGACAAATATTTCATCAGTAAGTTAACACTAGGTTTTCATTTCAGATTCACAGCAATTTTAGTCGACTTCATTGATTCGACACATAAGTTAAAACACTTGCATTTTTCTTATGCAACAGATGTAAAATCCTCACAAGCCCAATGCCTAATTATTTGAAACAGACTTGTTTCGAGTCAACTTAAGAAAAAATTATTTCAGACTATAACATATACAGTATTATTGAATATTAGAGCATATTAGTCATTTTCTTTAATGCAAATGTAAATCCAGTCATTGTGTTTTTAGTTTGCGTACGTTAAATAAGAGTTGTTGATCAAAAATAAAAGATATTTTAGTCAGTATTTAGTCAATTAAATTAAGGCTAGAGCAAATTTAAAATTGACCAAATGTGACACACACACACACACACACGCGCACAGGTCTCAACACTCCTTTCATGTTAGCATCAAATATTTACATGTCTGCTTAGATTTGAAAAGTCTCTAATCCTGACTTCCGGCTAATGTCACTCACTCGCTCTCCTCCAGGCGCGCGTTCACGTGGTGCTGAAGGACAGCGACGGCGGGAGCGCGCGAATGCCGCACAGGCGTGAAACGAAACATCCGCCCGTGTAAAAAAATGTTAAATAGCAAATAACACAGGCTGATATGAAGACGTTTATATTTGTGGATAAATACGTAGGTTTGCGCACAGAAGAAAATAAATAAATAAATAAATAAAAATAAAAGGCGTTATTTGTCCAATTTTAAAAACGAATTATTATCCAAAAAATAAATATCAAAATAGAAAATGATGCATGTGATATGTGAAAGAAATAGATTATGTTTTTAAAAATATTGTACGTATATGTGCGTCAGAAACGTAAAAAACAGCGTCCGGGAGCGCGCAGTGGCGTTTTTCTGTATTACAAAACAGCAAAAAATAAATAATAAATAAATATATAACCACGAAACTCATTAAAATAACCGAAATCCTTGATAAATGTAATCGATATGGTAGAAAACGCGGTATATTGGTTTGGTAAAGGCTCACCCCATGTCAGTGCTGGCTCCTCGATGGTGGACCGTGTCATATGAAACCAGAGCACAGCGGTGCTTTCATCGGTCGGTGGGTTACATAATAAGTCCCACACTGAGCCATGTGAATCCATTTTATTCCACTGCATAGTTCTTACCTTTTTTTTTGTTGGGTGGTTTGTCCACGGATCAGACGGCCGTTCTTCCCCCTCCTCTGAATCTCCAATGCGATGTTTATCTTCCTCTCCCCTCCCTCCTCTTCATCCTCTTCCTCCTCCCATCCAGGGAAAAGCGGACCTGGTGACTCAACAACAGCTTCCTAAAGTGGGCTGGACTGCACGGAAAGGGAAGCTGCATTAAAGAAGAAGAAAGAGGAGCAGTGTTTGATTAGGACATGGGTCACATTCATAATCTTCACTTTTACATAATAAACCCAATGATACAAGCACTATAAGCTTCAGCCTCACTTGGGTTTTCTTATGGAAATGCACATCATGGAGTTATTATAGAACAGATATTTGTCCGATAACTTCAGAATTCTAAGAACACTTGTGTTGACTTTTGTACTTTTAACAGTTTATTGATTAATAGTCATAAGTTAAATTGAAATTTTTCCATTCAAACCTATTGGAACAGTGACATCCTACTGATTCTGAGGGGTAATTTTGGTTCTAAGGGGTTATTCTGATTCCGAGAGGTGACTCTTAGGGGTTATACTGACTCTGAGGTTTTTTATACTGACTCCGAGGGGTTATACTGACTTCGAGGGGTTATACTGACTCCGAGTGGTTATTTTGACTCAGAGGTTATACTGACTCCGAGTGGTTATTTTGACTCAGAGGTTATACTGACTCCGAGGGGTTATACTGACTTCGAGGCGCATGTTCCATAGAATTAAACCAGGGAAATCACACATGCTATTTTACTTTGCACCGCAATTATACCTCTTTATAACACTACAGAGTATGTACACCTCTTTGTAGATCCAACTTTCAAACACATACTCATTTGGCCATAATTGAGTGATATTAGGTATTTCTGATCTACAAAGGTCATCTTTATTTTCATTCATCACACATCATTCTTTAAGAACTGTCTCAAGTTTATTAGTGACGCATAAACACTGAATAAAAGGATGATTTATTGCCACTAATTTATTGTCTGATCCAAAGGTGACATTATCAACGTTCATCAATGAAACAGAAGAGGTAATTATTTTTGAGTCACATGGTATTTTATATCGCCATGAAATGAACAAGTTAAACCTAATTTCAATGTAATGGCCCACTGGATGAATATCTATGGAAAAACCAATACTGATATCAATCAATATTACAATTCATGTCAATATCGGCCAATAATATTGATGGGTAAATATTACCCATTGCTAATTTGTATGTTTTTGTTTTCTGTATGACTTTTTGAAGTTACATTGTGTAATTTGTTGTCCTTTGTGTGCTTTTGGAGTCGTTATGTGTGTTTTTGTTGTTATTTTATTTATATATGTTGTCCTTTTGTGTATTCTTAAGAATCCTTTTTTGTTTTTGTTGTCCTTTTATGAATCATTTTGTTCTTTTGCATGTTTTTATTGTCTTTTTGGAGTCCTTTTTTGTATTATTCTGTTCTTTTGTGTGTTTCAAGAATCATTTTTTCATATTTTTCTGTCAGCTTGTGTGTTTTTGTTGTCTTTTTGGATGTTTTTAGAATATGTGTGTGTTTTTGAAGTCATTCTGTGTATTTTTTAAGTCTTTTTGTATGTTTTTGTTGTCAGCTTCTATGTGTTTATTGTCCTTTTGGCTGTTTTAAGAATGATTTTTGTATTTTTCTGTCACTGTGTGTTTTTATTGTCCTTTTGTATGTTTTTAGAATAATTTCATGTGTTTTTGGAATCTTTCTGTGTATGGTTTAGTCCTTTTGTACATTTTGTTGTAATTTCATGTGTCTTAACTGTCATTAATTGTGTTTTTGGAGTCATTTTGAGTGTCATTCTGTTCTTTTTTATGTTTTTGTTGTCCCTTTGTCTCCTTTTGGAGTCATTTTGTGTACTATTCTGTTCCCTTTTATGGTGTTATTGTCCTTTTGTGTGTTTTAAGAATCATTTTTTTTTTGTATTTTTCTGTCACTGTGTGTGTTTTTATTGGCATTTTGTGTGTTTTTAGAATAATTTCATGTGTTTTTGAGTCTTTCTGTATATGATTTAGTCCTTTTGTATGTTTTTGTTGTCATTTCATGTGTTTTTTATTATCCTTTTGGGTGTTTTAAGAATAATTTTTCTTGTCACTTTTTTTTTTATTATTGTCCTTTTGTATGTTTTTAGAATAATCTTGTGTTTCGTGTCATTTTTTGTATTCACGTTGGCCTTATGTGTGTTTGAGGAGTCATTTTGTGTGTTTTTGTCAACATTTTGTGTATTTTCTTTGGGGGCCACACTGGTTGCCCATGTCTACTCTGCTCTGTGTGTGCGCGTTAGCTACTTAAATTGTTCTTTCATCCCTTTGCTTGGTGCCATAAAGCATTGTGGGAAATGAAGCAAATAACAAGACTGTCAAATGAAAGAAATCACAACAAGGTAATCCCAGTGCACTCCATGTAAACAGACCTTTAGGAGAGTTGTTAACACACGTGTAAAGCAAACAGTCTCAGAGGTGTTCGATGCCTAAACGGTCGACCACGACTCAGCAAACGCTGACAGGCTAAATGAAATGACGTCAGCAGTGGTGGTACGTGGTGGTGTGACTTATCTGCAAACTGGTGACGGAATGCTTCTGTGATTGTCAGCCACAGATCAGAAGGACACGGCCATAACTCTATATATGCATGTGTGTGGCAGAGAGAGAAAGGGCCTACATCAGACAGACTTAACAAGTGTTCATCGCCTCTCTCCCGATCTCATCCCCTGACATGTTGTTGCTGGCGGCAGAAGAAGAAAACACACCCTCCCTCCATCCCTCCACACACACACACACACACACGGTTCCATCCTCTCCTCCCTTTTCTCCTTCAACAACATCCCCATTCAAGTGCATCAGCTCCAGGCGACCTCCAACCCTCCCTTCGTTCGTTCCTCTCGCCCTCCCCATCCTTCACTAGTAGCCTGAGCACATGAAAAATACATCAAACACAAACGTCTGCCTAAGGCCTCGTCACACGCAAGATCATCTCTCCTTCCATCGTCCTCCCGAAAAAGAAAAGAAGAGAAAAGGGGAGAAAAAGCCCAAGTTGGGCTAGAAGAGCTGTCCACGCACAGGATGAGCAGTGTGGATGTGCACGGCCTCCTGAGGGAAGTACACCACAACCTGCTACCAGAGGTGTAAAAGAGCACTGATATATTCTACTCAGGTAGAAGTACTGCTACTTGATTAAAACTGTATTCAAGTACAAGTAAGTCATACATAAAAAATACTCAAGCACAAGTAAAAAGTAGCTCTATCAAATAGTACGCAAAGTAAAATTACTAGCAGAGGTACTCATGTTACTGTAATTGAGTTGCTTTTATAGGTACTTGTACTTTTTTGAGTATGTTTCTAAATCAGTCATTTTACTTGTACTTAAGTACATTTTACAAGAAGTAATTTGTTACTGAGTAAATTACTATTTTTTGTTTTAAAATGATCAACGGACATTATGAAACTACAAAAAAAAAAATGAAATGACCAGACAAACATCAAAGGCTTCACATCTTAGCAATAGGGTTAGGGTCATACCAATCAGATTAAACGTAATGTATCATGTCAAAACAATATTGAATAAAGTTTATTTCCTCAGTTTTAGAGTTAATAAATGTAGCTATGTACTTAGAGCATGATATATATATATTTTTTTTTTAATTTTGAATTGAATTCATTGATTATTTAAAAAATAATTGTACATTTTGACAAACCTTTTATTTTATTCAGGCGCCTTTGTGGAAAATAAATTAAGTTTATACGTGAGATGTTTCCTGTATGCAAGGGAAGCATGGCAAGATTTATTTCCAAAAATAAACAAAAGCAAGTACTATTCAATTGAGCTACTTTTTACAAGTACAATTTCAGTCAAGTAACAGTACTTCTACGTGAGTAGACTATATCAGTACTCTTAACATATCTGGTTCGTAGTTACAGTACTTTCAACCCCTATGTTTATTTTTGGTTGCCATGGTTCCCTTGCATACAATAAACATCTCATGTATAAACTTAAAAGTTCACAATTGAAACTTAAATGAAATGTTTGTCAATATCTACAATTCTTTTTGACAATAAAATAACACCAATTAATTCAATTCAAAATAAAAACAATCCTCAGGCTCCAAGTATAGATATATTTATGAACTCTGAAACAGTGCCATGTTAAATGTGCCATGTGGGCAACAACATACAGTAATAGGTAGAAACCCAAACCTGAACCATAGAAAGTGATGGGGTGTTGATCAGAAATGGCACGACTAAGAACATATGATGTTCAATGTGGCTTCATAACCAAATCTGGTTGGTCGCCTATGATGTGATGCATTTGTTTGTGAACTCACAATGTCTGTTGATCATTTAAAAAAATAAATAAATAATAATTATTCTAGAAATGTAATTAATTATTTGCTTCTTTTAAAACGTACTTAAGTACAAGTAGAATTACTGATTTAGAAAAATCAAAAAGTACAACCACCCACCTCTGGCTGCTACTATCCAGAAAGGAGCACGACTTACCTTGTGCATCATGAGGCCTTGTTGGATTTGCACACACTGCCTGCAGCTGCATGACCCACTTCCCTCAACTCAGCTCCACGTCTGCTACAAGGCCCCGGCCTGGGCTGTGACAGCGCCCGTGGGTGCCCTGTCAGATCCCGGGTGCTGAGATGCTTTCAGGCCCAACGGAGAGAAACACCAGCTCACCACCAGCATCAGCCCGATCAGCAGAGACGTGTTAAATCCATGCACTAATCCACTAATTATACACTTTTATTTTAGGCCCACATACACACACACACATCAAGTGCAGATGTCATGACATGAGAGCGCACACCCTTGGGTGCTCCAGCTCTGGTTTCTCTTTGATTATTTCACCCTCATGCCCTCAGCTCCCCTCACAAATCGCTACAAAGCCTGATCTGTGTCCTCTGGATATTTAGAGCCTCCATCCATGCCAAAACATGTAAGCATGCTCAACTTTAAGAGGGGGGTTCAGGGTTTATCACACTGACCTCCTCCTGGTTCCCTGATGGGGGGTTAGACAAAGTTGTGAAAAGCAGTTTTGGAGGAACGGGGCGTGATGTCCATGATGTAAAAGAAACAACGATTTCTGTTGAACTCTAATTAGAAGTGATTAGAACAAAGTGAGCCTGAAGTCCTGAGATCAAGACTTTATCTTCCTTAATTGCATCGTAATGACTCGAAAATGATGATGATGAGGGAATTCTATGGACTTATAATCAGACATCTTCACACCTCTGAATATATGGATAAAAGGTGGAAGAGAATCCTCAGCAGGAACATAAAGTCGGGGCCTCCATGGGCTTCATTTCACTCCCTCCTCCTGGCGTTGGCCCCTAATGGTGGTTAATGGGGGGGGGGGCTCCTGCGTGCCATCCTAACCCCGGGACCTCGGCCTTAATCACCGTGGCTACTAATGAGATGGAGAGACATGAAAGGGCTCGTTAGAGGGGCCATCCCTTTAATGCTAGACTATCATTAGCTACTTAACAAATCATTAGGCTCTAAACTGCAATTAAGCAGCTTTGAAAGAGGAGAGAAAAGTGAAAGAAGACGTCAAGGTGCTTTTTAGAAACACACCGTTCACACTTTTGTTTGTGTTACAGCTACAGACCTGGGCAATGTATCCACATACAAGATATAGCCAGTTTTCAGTTTTGGAGACATCGCCTATAGCTCAAGGCCCGGGGGCCAAATCTGAGCCCTTTAGATCATCCAATTCAGCCCACAGGAAAAATGACATGAATGAAGAAACACAAATCACTACATAAATTACCAGATATTTAAGCTGTAGCTATCTTTGTCCCTTCAAATACACATTTTATAAAATGAATGTTTGCAGGAGCCTTTGCACCTCTATCACACCACTGAACTCTTCTTTTATTGCAAATTGTGGAAAAATACTAAATTTTTCTAAATTCCAGCATTTGTTAACAAAACACTTCTAAATAAATAAATAAATAAATAAATAGTCACAAAATCAAGGATTTTTTAAGTGTTGATCTTGCAGGAGCTGAAAAAAATAAGTTTGACACCCTTGGCCTATTACACATTTTTTTTAAATTTTAGATCTTATTTTATATTTCAGACCTTCCCCTAAACAAGCCACACGACAGAACTCACTCACACATGCTGTCCATTATAAGAAAAAGCCAAAAGAGGGACATGATATGCAGCTGTTTGTTAATAAATGTCCCTGTGTGACATTTTTCATCAGCAAATTAAACCCAGAATTGTCTCTGGTAAAACTTTGAGTGAAAAATAGATTTATATTATATATTGCCATTTTGAGAAAAAAATTTTTAGATATGAATTTTGGTCCATATTGCCCAAGTCGAACACTTCCTATTGCAACACAAAGAATAATATTAAGTAAAACTTCCTCTGATGCTGTTGTAAATGTTTGTGACTGAACGCTTTGTAAGATTAGTGTTCTGCAAGTATTATTTTACATCTATAATTGATCATTTAAGGCAAAATAATTGTTAAAAATCCACTTATTTCTTTAAAAATAAAAAAAATACATAGATTAAAATAAGAAAGCCATATCATTCAGTTTCCAAATTATGCAAAAAAACTGAACAAACATCTATTTGGGTTTTTTTGAGTGACTATCCTTCAAAAGCACTTTATCTGGTATGAAGCAGTTTTGTTCATTGATTCGTGTCCAACTCTTGACATTTTAATTTGGTCTATTGTTGCAAAAATGTACGACTTCCCTCTATTGGTTAAGAATGGCTGTTTGTGACGTTTTGGTGGCTTCTTACATCATTAACCAGCACTGTTGGCTCCGCCCCTTCTATAAAACTATCACCTGTGGACTCTCCAATCTGTGGTGAGTAGGTTGGACTGAGAGAATTGTGAATAGAGAAGTATATTGAGAGAGTATTGAGTAGCTAGTTAGCAAAGCACAGATTTTTCTTTAGAGATTATATGGTATAAAATGGGCGTGTCTTAACTGCTCAGGAGCCTCGCCCACAATCTCGGCTTTTTTTTTTTTTATGAATTGCATGCATGGCTTCATGTTTAGGTTGATGGACCTTCTCCTTCTGCAGCACAGGCTTCTCTCACTGCTGGAAATATCCAGATAGATGCTGCTTACTAGCCATTAACCTTCTCCTTCATAGATGTAAATTATAGAGGAAGTTCTGATTTGCAGAGCAAGAAACCAACAGTTACCGACTGATCCAGCGTTGGAGCCTCTCAGCTTTCTGAGACGGGATGAGTGAGAACCTCAGCGTCTGTATCTGGAGGTTTCACTTAAACTGCTGCATGTGGACAAGTACAAACGTAAACGGGTAAACAGATTAGACTTAAAATACATTTTTATTTACAAAGTGAAACAAATGCATGTTAGTAATCGTAAAAAGAATTCTAGCTATTAAAACTAATTTATCCTATGTACATGATAAAACACCTTTAATCAGACTTGGATCATACAATTAAATATAAAATACATGCAAATGATTGACAGATTGAGAATTCAGTCTCCATACACGACACGCCTGAAACCAGTCAGAGCAAACCTTTGAGAGGAACTGGTTTGATAATTCCCAGATTAGTGAACATTCAGTGGTCCAGGAAGCTGAAGATGCTCCTCTGGGAGCTTATTGTTGGCTTGGTGGGTTTGTTCTCTCTGCAGAGCCTCTTCGCTGCTGGGTTCAGGGCCTCCATCGGCCTCTTCTTCACCATCTGAGGATCAAAAACATCCAGAGATAAATACAAAGGGTTAACTTAGTGATATTAAATATGTACAGCTTCTGATTTCATAGGGCAGAGTGGACTTTGGCTCCCCCTTGTGTCCAAATGTCAGATTACATCACAGGCCATAGCCCTATAACCAAGCCTACCAACCAGAAAATTAATAAAATATTAGTCTGTTCACATGACGATCACACCAAATTAACTTTAACAGATTTCTGTTTGCGTGCATTGTTTTTTTTAGAGCGGAGACAAATTGACCACAAAGACAAGCAGACAGTGTTCAGGACAGATAAGGAGCGGAAAACCAAAGAAACATTATTTTTAAACAAGTTCTGAACTAAATGTGTTTCCAAGTAACCTTCAGGGCAGAGATGGGAAACTTATCATGGTAGGGGCCACAAAAATGTGATGATATGATCTGAGGGTCACATTGTAGAATAAAGGCCAGTTTGAACAGGAACAAAAACAAGCTTTCAATATTGTTTTTTGTGCGTTTTTGTTGTCCTCATAAATCTGTTTTTGGAGTAATTTAGTTTATTTTTGCGTATTGTGTGACTGTGTTATTGGGGTCGTTTTGTGTATTTTGTTGTGTTGTTCACTCTCTCATGTTGAGTATATTTCTGTTCTTTTGTGTATTCTGTAAATGTATGCATTTCGGAGTCATTTTGTGTATTTTTCCTGCTATATTGTGTATATTCTCTCATTATGTGTGTTCTTGTATTTTTGTTATTCTGTGTACTTCAGCTGTTTTGTTTTTTGTGAGTTTCTAAAGTCATTCTGTGTATTTCTTTTGGTGTATTGTACATTCACTTTGTATTTTTTATTGTACTTTTGTGTATTATGTATTTTTTGCGTGTTTTATTGAGTCATTTTGTGAAATTTAGCCATTTAGTGTATTCTGTCATTTAGTGTGTTATTGGGAGTGCTTTTGTGTATTTTTCTGTAATTTTGTGTGGTTTTGGAATTATTTTGTGTATTTTTGATGTTACACTGTGTCTAATAACTGATTTTAAGTTTTGTTGCCTTCTTGGGCATTTCTTGTAATTTCAGACCAATCAAAAGCTCAAATAGCTCCTAAAGATGAGTCGGCGTGTGGGCACATCCACTCACTTGTTTCTGGGGAGCGTTTGTCGCTTTTTCATCTTTCTCTGGTGACAGAGTCTGAAACAGGAAGCCACGGCTACTCCTCGGGGCCAGAGGATTTCCCTCTGAAATGGACGCCAGCTTCTGGAGGACGGCTTGGGGCTGACTCAGCAGGGAGCCTCTCCTCATCTGCACAGACAGTCATAATAAACAAAAAACTTAACAAGTTGTCTACGATTAAAGCACTTTTGTCTCTTATTGTGAAATACGTGCAGACTTTGTTCAGAGTTGGTTCTTAGAGCATTAAAATGCTGGTGATGTGATTTTCTTACCAGTGAAGGTCTTTGGAATGGATTGAGAGCTGCTGATGTCTTCTTCTCTGGTGCTGCTGCTGGTGGGTCTGTATTGAACAATTCAACAACTTTAGTTTAGATCAGTGGGCGTCAACACTCATTTTAGTTCAGGGGCCAAATACAAAGCAGTTTGATCTCAAGTGGGCCACAGACTTATGCTGGAAAACGAGTAATTTTAACACTATTGTGCCCTAGTTTACACTTCTACGTATACATGAAATACAAATATATGTAAGAAACCGACCATATCCAAGCAATTAGTGATAGAAATCATTTCCAACAGGATTTTCACTTTAAATTTCCAAGATTTTGTGACCAATTTCTATTCAATTAAAGGAAATGTCATAATTTGAGGAAAATTGAAAGATTTTGTAAGAATTTAGCGATATAAGCATGGGGAAAAGTGTGAACCCCGGCAAATATTGTTGAGTTTCATTTACATGTTTTCATTTTTACTTTCTTCTGTGGGTTGAATTTGATGCTCCAAAGGGTCGGATTTGGCCTCTGGGTCATGTGGTTGACACGTGTGGTTTAAAGGCTGCTCATCCATCACATAAACAACAAACTACACACCGTGTCTGAATGATTCAGTCATTAACGAACGGTAAAAAGAATCAGAAAGGATTTCATTTGCCTGGTACAGTTTTAAAACAGGACCCTAAGCATGTGTTTCTGCCTTCTTTAGGCTCCTGAAAACCTCTGATATCAAACCCACCTTTTTTCTGGAGAGTCCTGGCTGTAAGCTTCTTGGCCAACTTCATGAACTGACTGTCCTCCTCGTCACCGATCCTCTCGTCATCAGCATCCAAATCATCGCTTTTCTTGGTTTTCTGTTCAGACTGTAATAAAAGAAAAAAGACCATTAGCAATACATTCATTTAAAAACAGTGTTGTGTTGTAAAGAGTGGGGGTGAAACTTTAAATCAATAAATAACATACCTGCTCTTTCAGCCACTGCTCTCTCTCCAGTCTCTCCTTTCTCCTCTGGATCTCACTGTGGTCGACGTCGTCATCTTCGTCCCCATCTTCCTCTCCCTCACCTCCTGCTCGATCTGTGATGAATCCATCATCTGGAAAAGCAGTTGAGGGAGAAATTAAAAACGTGAAACACAGGATAAAAAATGTGCAGCAAACTCTGTCGCCTTAAAACAAACTGAAACGACAGATTGACACACAGGCAGTGTGTGAAATCATCCCACTAAGGCCATTTTAGTCCTACCAATATTTTTCCAGCGGAATTGTCGAGCGCGTCCCGGGCCGTCAGTGTGCAGGTCACCGTCTGCGAGGTAGCGCTCCTGATAGAGACGCAGGCGCCGCTTGTCGTCGTCCATTATGTGCTTCCTTAAACACAATTAGAATCAGATAAAAATCCCTCTATTTAAAGAGCTAAGCAGGTGTAAATTATATATGTTTAATAAACTCAGTGACTTTCACTGACATGTGGATCTTGTTGACTTGGTCTTGCAGCTCTTCATCTGAAGGAAGCTCCTCAAGAAGCTCCTCCTCCTCATACTCGCTCCCCAAGTCGTTGTCATCGTCTTCGCTGCCCACGTCGCTCCCCGATAGCTCCGCCTCCGAGTCCAGGTAGTCCGTCAGACGCCTGGAAAACAACCGTTTTATTCAAGCCCATAAATGACTAAATGAGACCACCATCTACTTTCTGGTTTACACTCACATCTTTTTCTTCTTCTTCTTGACTCCTCGGTGTGGTGCAAACACTCCTTGCATCTCCTCTTCTTCGACCTCGTTGTTCTCATCTTCACTGTCATTTTCATCCTCTTCCTCCTCATCGTCACCATCTCCCTCCTGTTCCTGTACACCCACAGTTCTTTTACTATTTCAGTTTTTTGGATCAGGAAAACTCACTAGCTCAGGGTTCTCGCCAGCGCAGTTGAGTGTCGAACCCCTACGCTGCGATTTGGACCCCCCATGCTGTGATGTCGGCCCCCACACTGTGATGTCAACTGGCGTGGGGGGGGGGGGTGCTTTTCTGCTGTTTTCTCCTTTATTAATCAGTACCGTTGTAATAACTGTTGCCCACTTGGGACACAAAAGGGACTTCCATGCGTGTATGGGTTGTTTAAACTCTTATCTGCACAACCGAGAAACGCATACATCGGCCGCACCGTCTATTTACTTACAGACAAACTGCTCCGAGGACCCCTGCAGCCACTTAGCTGCCCCGATGTTGCCTACGTGCATTCTAAGCTTTGTAACCCATAATTACCGTCCAATATAAATAGCGTGCTTCATAATCTAAACAAAAACAGTCAACTAAATTAAACAAAAGGAAAATGGAAAATGAATGAGTTGGGGTAGCCCTCGTGTCCATAATAATCCCAATATTACTGCGGATCCCACATAAATACCAAATCTAAATTTGAAAAAGAAAACATTGTCTTTGGTTCTGGCGCAAGGAACAACTCGGAAAATGGAGAACAATGTAATTAACACCAATTTGTGCGTTTCTGTTTATACCACGTCGCCCCTGCCCAGGCAATGTGTTAAAAGAATGTAATCAATACCATTATTTTGTCCCGACACACGGGCAGCTTCTTCTTTGCTGTCCTATTTCTTATTTACCGATGCAAATTAGCGCCATGGTATACATGACTAGCACGACTCTCATTGGCCGACAACTTGGCGGGCTGAGCCCTGGAGTTTTTAAGCCAAAGCGTGTCTTCGAATCAGTTTATCAAGAAAGTGTTATTTCTTGTCTACACAGTGTCTGAATATGTATTTGTTGAGGATCTATACCAAGCATGAGTAACTCTAACTCCGTTCATCACGATCATTTAAAATGACTTTTTTGCTTTACAGTAAGGCTGTAACAAAGGTTAAAAAAAAAAAATAAAAAAAAATCTTTATCTTTACAAAATGTGTCCCTACAAAAGCAGGAAACAGTGTTTCAGAGGGCTATTAATTTTAACTTTTTTGGGGATGGATGCCCCTGGACCCCTTACAACACTCACATGCCTGTGCCTCTAAACGATCCCCTACGCTGTGAAAAGTTCCTTGTGAGAACCATGCTAGCTCATGAAGACTGAAGCCTTTACCTTTAAAACCAATTCATCTTTTATTACCTGGTCACTTTCAACATCGGACAGAAGGTGAAACTCGCAGTCTTCCTCTTCTTCCTGTGGCTCCTCCTCCTCTTCCTCAGGCTTCTTTTCACTTTAAATGGAAACAAAATGAATAATTATCATTTGTATTTTCAACAGACAATGACCTATCATGCATTGCAGTATAATATTTAGGCTTTGGGATGATTAAACCTTTACCTGTGAGGTGTGGGTGAAGTCAGGTGGGCTGATCCTGAAATTAATAGAAAAGGAATCAAATGTGCTTTTAATGTTTCCACGGTTATGATTTTATATTATGAAATAAAAATGTCTCCCTCTCACCTTGACTGGAGAATTTCCCTGAACAAAGCCCCAGCAGCTGATCCATAGTGTTGTCAGAGTCCTCATCCTCCCGTTGCTCTTCATCTTTCTTCTTCTCCGACTCTTCTTCACTCGCCTGAGTCTGAGGAAACGTCCCCGAGCACAGGCCGAGCAGCTCATTCTCCTCACTGTCCCCGAGCTCTCCTACCCGACCGGAGCTGCTGTCCGACGTCCGAAAAACCCCGGAGCACAACCCCAGGAGCTCCCCCATGTTGGCGTCCATTGCGTTTTCATCCAGGCTCTCCAGGACCAGCTGCCTCTTGTGGGACGCCGCCGCCCCAGGACGGGGGCCCACGTTCAGGAAGCCGTCCGCATCCAGCAGCTGGGAGTGGGCGTCGTCGTCCAGAGAGAAGTGGCCCTGGGAGTCCCCTCCCAGTCCAGGACCTGAGACAGCTCCCACTAGTGTTCCAGAGTCCGTGTTGGGGGACAGAGGGGCGTACAGGTCTTGGGAGTCTTCGACAGGAAGGCAAAGTGAGCGCTCGGAGAGTTTTCCAGAACTCTAATATGGACAAGAAAAGAAAGAAAAATGATTACACACAAAGTGCATGATGTTGGTTATTGGTTAGTGTTTCTCAAAGTGTGGGGTGCACCCCCTGGTGGGGAATGGAGGTATGACAGGTGGGGCACAACAAGTAATGAAGTAAAAATACTTTGTTACTGTATTTAAAGTGGTTTTTTCTGGTATCTGTTCTTAACTAGAGTATTTATTTTAGGGCGACTTTTAACTTTTATTCCAGATATTAAAAGATTTTATATTTTTCCATGTACCAGTATTCTACAAGTTCTTCAAAAAAAAAAAAATATTGTGGAATTTGCTAGTTTAAAAAGCCTGTCTTATTATTGAAGGGACAGTTATTTTACTTTTTTACTTAAGTACATTTAGTAGAATGTACTTTTACATTTACCAGAGTCATTGTTCATTCAAGTATCTATACTTTTACTTGAGTACTGAAGACTAGTACTTATGACAGGTGGGGTGCGACAAACAGGAGGAAATTTTCAATTTCATGCCAATCTTAAAAACCTTTTTTCATTGACAATAAAGATCATTAACACTAAACACACAGAGTAATTATGAGAAGCCTGAAGATACAGCATAGACTAAAATAACATTAAATTATTAGACTCCATTAGAACTAAAGTGCAACTAAAAGTGCAAGAATAATGATCTACGTCAGCATGCACTTCACACGGAGCGGAACAATAAACAAACTTTCAATAGCTGACTTAAAAATAAAAGGTTTTTGTTTACTTAAACTTTCTGGTTATTACCTGTATTTTTTTACAATTGCACTTTTAAATGATTAGTTTAATTTAGTTTTTATATTTTGGTTTAATTATGACATAGGTTACTTGCATTATGAAACATGAAGTTATTTGTTCCCCTTCAGTTCATTTCATACTTGCTCTGAATTTCCGTTTTTGTTTTCTACTGCACTCTTACATTTGTTTTTTCATGCAGAAAATTTGTTTGATTTTGTCTTTGAAATATTATGAAATATGATGTTACCTGTTCATTCTCTGTTTGTTCAATAAATCTGAAAATGTGTGATAAGTCAGGGGGCGGGGCAATGAGTGCAGCATCATTGATCTCACCTTTGAGGCCGAGCCGAGGAAGCTGGACCTAAACAGACACGGCGAAGGAGAGCGGAACATGGAGTAGTTGGCCACGCCTCTTCCTGTGCAGCGCTGGTTACTGATTGGCTGGTAGGATGTGATCATGGATCCAGCCAAGTCAAAGCTGCTGTTGTGACTGTTGTCCTTCACCAATGACAGACAGTCATCGTCCTCTGGAGACGAGACAGATGGAGATGATGAGTGATCACAACATCTGGGCACGGGCTACAAGCTAACAGCTAACAGCATATTACACACCTGTTCTATTGCCGCTGTCCTGTCCCGGGGGGGGAAACCTTCTCACACCATCACTAAATAACAAACAGAACATCAGTGTCAAACCCAGACATAGAAAACAATAATAATGTTCTTTTTTCCAACCTTATTTTTGTCGTGACCCCATTTTTATATCCAGAGACATTTCTTCTCTTTAATTAGTTTTTTTGATCATGTTCATTATACTGAGTTACAAATACAGAGTAGCCAGTAGAAGAAAAAAAACAATATATATATATATATATATATATATATATATATATATATATATATATATAAAAAAATATTAAAAAAATAATATGTATTTATAAAATTGTATTATTACTAGACATTTCAGGTGACACCACATGGGGTCACGACCCCAAGGTTGAAAAGCCCTGATATTCTATATTTGACTTTCATACACACACTGACCCTGTGCGAGAACAGGAGCTTCCAGGGAACAGCAGGAGGGTCCCGTCTGTGTTAACCAGGTCAGGGACCGGCGAGGGCCCGCAGAGCCTCACAGAGGAGGGACTCTGGACGCTCTGCACCATGCTGCCCTCCTCATCCTCACGCTCTTTCTCCACCTCATCACCATCACCTCCTCCCAGTAGGTCCTCCACACCCTGTCAGGCAGAACATCATCATAAATGTGAGCAGCAAAAAATGCAGAACTCAGCAGCAAGAAGAAAACTAGACTTTAAAAAAAAAAAAAATATATATATACCTCTTCTATCTCCGACTCGTCTGTCAGATCTTCCTCTTCCTCTTCCTCATCCCCACAGTCTTCGTTGTCAAGTCGATTCAGTTCTGCTTTCCGTGCCCTCTCCTCTTTTCTGCTCTGAGCCATGGCGAGCTCAAGGCGCTGCTTCAGCGTCAGTAGCTTCTCTCCTACACACAAACACAAAGTTCAGACTTTGGTTAGAAATCACAGCACAAGCAATCTTTAGAAAACTAATGATCACACGTTCACGTTTTCCTGAGGATTCCCACCTGGTTTGGCGACCACCTGCTCCTCTGCTCCCTCTTTAACTGTGACCGTCAAAGCCTCCGCGTGCAGCTCCTCCCGACCAGAAGGGGTGCTGTCTTTGCGGATGATGCTTAGCTGCATCGTGCGCTCTCCCTGAGGACGTGTGGGCGCGTGAACGTGTTTGAGGTAACGTTTCTTCAGAGCTTCCAGACCTGCGTGGAGATAAATGATCCCAATGAGCTGACAAAGACAGACTTTGACCAGATGGACCATTAAATGAGTAAAAAAAATAATAATAATGATTCGAACTTTGTTAAAAAATCTGGTCGAAAGGATCCAAATCAACAGATTGTAAATGGGTTATAACGTTATTTTTATTGTATCAAATAAGAAAACTCAGTACTTTAAGATATTCATTTTTATTAATTAAAACTGTTTGGTCTGATTCTCTACAATCACCTGTAACCAGTTTTTTTTAATTTATTTTAAGTAATCAGCTCAGATTCTGGATAACGGATTAGATCAAATCTTGGTTTTGATCTGGTTTTGGGTTTTTCAGAACTTTTTAGTAGGATTGGGATCACTTTGACCCCCAAAAATCTGGATTAAACTGATCTCATCTGTAGGTGGATTCTGGATTTCAGGCTCAAAATGAAATGAAACTCTAAAAGTGGATCAAATAATACCATATTTAGACCATGCACTATAGCCTACAAGATATTCAATTTATTCACAAGGTTTTAATTTAATTTGTTCATCTGTCAGGCTACAGTGATTAGGTAAACTATAACAGAATAGGCCTACAGCAAAGTAGGAAGAGTTTGGCCTCACAGAATAAACCACCAAACAACGGTCAATATTGATCACAAATAATATATTTAATTCTGTCACTATTTGATGTATATTCATCACAATCAGTTGTATTTTTCTTTTGATTTTAGATAATGATGCATGCAATAATAAAACAGGATAATAAAGCAATGGCATCACTGGTTTTTGAAATCCAAATCAGAAATGGTGATCAAACAAAGATGAGCACTGGTTAATAAGGCTGGGCAAAAAAAAAAAAAAAAAAAAAATAAATCAATTTAATCCGTTTATCGAATTTTGTAGATAAAAATTGCAAATTCAATGTTTTTTTGTTTTTTTTAACATTTTTTTAAATTTTGTAATTTTTTTCCCCCACCACAGTTTTTTCAGACTTTTTCGCATTCCGTCCTTATGGGTTACCGTAGCGCGATGTGAGCCAGCCCCCTCTTTGTTTACCCTATGAGAAGGATATATGTGTGCCACATGCATGTTTAATGTTTTATTCACACTATGCTGAGATGCTAAGGGAAGAGTTTTTTTTTTTTTTAATGTAATGTTATAAAAATATGTAGTCATCTGATTTCTTAATCAGAAAATTTCAGCTACTGTGAAGGCGCTGTTGCACTTTTGCTTAAACCTGGGCTAAAGCTTGAAATAGTTGAATGACAGTCTCATTTACTTTTTATTTTGGGATTGTTTTATGCATTTTAACTCTTGAGGACAATCACAGCAACAAAGTTGCACTTTTGGCAATATATCTGATGTCTGCAGTCATTTTTACGAGCATTGAAAAAAAAGAAAAATAACTAAATAAATAAATCAATTGAAATTCAAATTTATTTTTAAAAAATCTGAGATTTTTTTTTAAAGGCAAAAGCGCCCAGATCTAGTGGTAATCTAGATTTGGTGATCCCGAAAAGTCTCTATCCTGATCATATTGATCCAATCCAATGTTGCTTTAAAAAACAGGATTAAACCCTATTGAAAAACCATAGTCACACGAGCTGCAAGACAAGGTTTATACTGTTAAAAACCACATGCAAGCCCATCTTAAAAAAAGAAGCCCAGAAATCACAAGCTCCTATTCTGTAACGTTATGCCACACTGACAGTTTCATGTTCTCTATACAAGCCTGAAGCAGGATTTGGTCACGCCCAGTTAACTGATGCATCCAGAGATCACGTGGACGAGGGTTTTTCCACTCACCGTTGTTGATCTGTGGCTCGAGCTGAACAAAAGCTCCGTCATCTGGACACAGTTTGGCGACTGGTGGCGGGTTCAGTCCCAGCTCCTTCAGTCTGGCTAGTTTGTCCTTCTTTAGCTTTCCACCGTGCCGCGCTGACGGCTCTGCACCACCGGCCTGAGGGGCGCCAGGCTCTGTCAAAGTCCTTAATTCTTTCTCTTCAGGTGTTATTTCTTTGCGGATGTGTTCTTCAGTTGCAGGCAACGTTTCCTCTCTTAATTCCGAAGGTTTCCCCACCGTCTCCTCTGTGATGGAGTCCTGCAGACTCTCAGAGAGGAAAAGCATCGGGCCCGATTCTGGCTCGGCATCTGAAGTCTGTGTATTTTCTCTGGTTTGATCCGTGGTCTCCTGCTGTGGTGAGGAAGTGGCTGTCGGCTGAAGTAAGGGCTGCACCTGAGCCATCGACAGATCCAAAGAAGACGGTGGGTCAGGGTCTATTGGAGGAAGTTGGGGATCACTTCCTGGGTTTGGAGGAAGAGCTACAGGTGTCTCCTTTAACATCTCAGAATACTTGGTTGATCTGGGGAAAGAAAGGGTATTTTTTAATAACTGTGCAACATTTTTGAAATGGTAAGGTGAATCATCTTGACCTGAGGACTGATTGGCCCTCATTTATCAACCTTGCATGAAAACGGGTGCAAATCAGAGTTCACATTGTGTCGTACAGTAGGACCATCGTGTGATTCATGAAACATTCATATTAGACCAATCCCAGCCTACAAATAATCAGGTGTCGAATGCGGCGGCTGAAATTGATCATCATTGACTTATTACGTCCTTAGTCCTGTTTCGGAGGCCCCGCCCACTGAGGTCAAACAAGAAAATAAGCTTATTTCACAAGATTAAAATCAGCCTCCTCACATCTTAGGCGGAGTAAAACAAAGATGTCGTTATTGAACATGTGAAAATTGGAATTAAAAAAAGCGCATTTAAACGCTTAATCAGCTACCGAGCAGGTGACGTCTGCCCCCCTGTGTGCGGCGCGAGCAACTTCACAACAGAGATCCTGGACGTTTATATCTGCCTCAGTCCACACGATTTAGGCAGTAAATATCACATTAAAAAAGATCGATTGAAATGGTTTTAAAATGCCTAAATGTTGTCCCTTGTCTGTGTTTATTACGCCATCAGCCGATTTCACCTAGAATTCATCACATTACTGCAGCACATTTGTAAAAATTTAAGGAACTATTTACATTTAAAAGCATGAATAAGGTCATATTTGCTTTACAGCCCCCAGTGATATGCTGTATGGAGAAATTAGGACCTTATTCTCCAAGACAGAACATAACAGCGCATCCCGGTTGCGTGTGTGCACTGGGTGAACCTATGCGCTCCTGCTCTGGAGCAGACTTTATTATTGGGGTCATTAGGAATTCCAAAAAAGTGGTATCAGTAATAAGGTCATTCTATTTAAAAATCTGTTTTGATCTGTTCTGAATGTATGTCTGCATACACTTAAATGACTGCTGAGGCTTGTTTAACACCTTATTTTCAGTCTCAGTCAGATCAGGCTGTGCTGCATCACAAATCCACACACTCAGATTTGCGTACACAAGGTCAGACCTGACGTGACATCTGATCATAGCGTACACTCACGTTAGAACTGAAATACTGAAGCTTGCGTGAATATGCTCGAACGCTCAGATCTGAACGGTTGATAAATGAGGGCCAATGTGTGTTGGGTGCGGGTTGTGTTCGTCGGTGTCGGTGTGTGCGTTGAACAGGCAACCAATCAAGATATAAAACTAAACCTGCACCAAAACAAAGCACACCCTGTTTCTGACTTCCCTTTGCTAAACTGTCTGTTGTGTTTTTATTTACTTAAGCAGCGCCATGGCAGGACCTTCTGGTCTGGCTCGCTTCTTAAAGAACTGGTCGAGGGTTTTAGGTTGGGGGATGTGGTACGGCAGTCCGAGGGAAGACTCTACAAAGACAGAAGGGGGGGGGGGGGGGGGGGGGGAATGTCAGCAACGGAATCTGAGGCGAAAACATTTAGAAGACATAAATGATGGTCTACAATTATTGATCCTTTATGTTTTTTAAAGCTAAAGACACTGACCTCTGACCAGCCTCTGTGAGTCACTGTGGAGCTGCTTTATTGCCTCTTTGCTGGCTCGTGCAGCCTTCCTCTCCTAATGACAAAAGAGAAAAAAAACAGCATTTGGGCTCTTCAATTAAAGTGTTTCTGCACATCATTACAGAACCATGCAAGCCCTATAGCACAGTTCTAATGGATTGATTTATCTGGTCCTTGGTATCTCTACAAGCAGCTTTGAGGTTGAGTTAAAATGTTTCTACACAAATGTGTCACATTTCTTTCCAAATAAAGTCCAAAAATTAAAAAGCTCAGTAAAGGATTGTCAATAATGTTAAAGGTTTATAGCAATCATGAGAAACTGTGTGGGGCTGCTTACTGTACGTTGGGGTTTCTCAGGCACTTCATCATAATCGTTCATTCCATCGTCATTCAGAAGTGGATCCTGGAAAAAAATTGTAAATATAAATACAGCACAATCAGAACTAAAACATTTCACAGAAGAGCATTTTTTTGTGTCTTCTTTCATACTTTGTGTTTTTTCATCTTCTGCTTAATTGAGGCTCGAATGGCATCCAGAGACTCCTCTTCCTCATTTTCTTCATCATCCAGTCCAGTGTCAAACAGGTCCGGGTCACCTAGCAGGCATCCGCTGTCATTCAGAGGCAGAGGGAGAGGCAGAGGGAGCGCAGGGTCCTGAGGAAGTAATTAAATGTATGTTTAGTGTGAGTTGTAAACTGTTAAGTATATTATGAAACTTTTTTTAAGAGCGAACCTCAGCCCGTTCAGAGCGTCTGTCCTTTTTCTTCAGTTTTTCCACCGCTTTGCTTCGCTTCTCCTTCTTCTGCTGATGCCTCTTGCTTTTCTCTCTCATCTCTTCTTTCTCTGGCTTCACTTTTTTCTTCCTCTCCTCCGTCTCTCCACTCTCCTCTAGCTCGCTGCCGTCGCTGTCGACGGGCGCTCGGCTTATTCTCCTGCACTTCTGCGTTCCTTTTGCCGTCGCCTGGACGTCCCCGATGTCTGCGTCGTCTCTGCTGGAGTCAGAGAGCACCAGTGCGTCTGCCATGTGTGCGCTGCTCTCTGCTGCTGCCTCTTCCTCCTCACTGTCGCTGTCTCTGATGGCGTTTCTGTGGGTCTTTCTGTGAACTGTGATGGCTTCATCGTCGTCGTCAGACTCTGCAGTAGAAACACATGCAAAATGATGATCCATTGTTCTATGAATCTGTGTTTATTATAATTTAATTTTAATTAATTTTAGTATAATTTATTTATCTGAATAATATCCAGTGTTATGCAGGATGTTGAGTATTATTTGTGCCATAGTATATAGTCATCTTAAAGATGTAAATTATTGTGACCAAAAATGGTAGAAAACTACTGAAATTGGTTAAAAGTTGCAAATGAGAGTGGCCATAAACAGATAGAAAGTGTCAATATTGGCTTAAATGTGGCAGAAATGGAGGGAGGAGGTAATGTAATTTGAAAAGTAGGAACAATTAGTTTAATATGGAAAATAATGGGCACGAAAAATCGTGGGATAAAATTGGCAAAGATTAGAATGAAAAATAGTGAAAAGAGGCTAAAAGTGACAATAATGGGTCAACCTGTGCGACATTAGGTAGGAAAAGTGGTGGAAAGGGTTTAAAAGTGCAGAAAACCTCTTAAAAGTGAGAAAAGGGAGCAAAAATATTACAAGAAAATGTGATGAAAATAGGTAAAAATATGGCATGTTTGCTGGAGTTGCAGAAAAAGGGCCAAAATAAGAAAAAATTGGCTCAAATTTTTGATAGCATCTAGCTATTCCCTTCCGTGACCCCAAATGTGGTCCTGGCCCCAAGGTGGAGAACCCCTACTCTAATCTAAAGTATGGGTACCTTTGTATAAACTACTCCCTTAATCCTGGTGTCTTTCTGTTTAGAACAAGGTTCTCTCAGTTGACTTCAAAACATGGGAACTTCTTCTTTCTTTTACCTAGAATGTCCTCGTTCTTCTTGGATATTTGTGTTCCCACGTCCTCGGCTGGAGAGCCCATCCCACTGTCCGAGTCACTCTCTGAAGCAGGCTGGAGCCCCTCAATCTGCACACGTCACATGGAGATATAATGTTAATGTAGAACACACAGCACAACCCCAATCAGGCTCAATATACAGCAGAGGCATATTGGACATAACACAGAAAAAATAAATAAAAACATTTTTTAAAAAATGAAATAAAATCAATCAACAAACATCCTCAGCAGATTAAATTACAAAAATTAGTCTAACATAAAGTCGTCTTCACTTCCTACATTCATCACAAGCCTGGACTTTCAATGACTCTTTTGATAATGGTTAAATCAACTCATGATTTCCTAGGGCTGGGCAATATATCGTGATTCAAGATATGAGTTTTTTAACTTGTTTTTACTTATACAATCAATCAGTACAAATCACATCTTAAAAGTATTTAATATTATTCATAAAGTACAGCCAAACAGTGTCTTTCATTACAACTTTTCCATATTCCGGCGATATAAATTCTATAGCTTATTTTGTATTGAAGTACTTCAAGAAACAAAGAATATTTTTTAACAAGTTAAGCCAATTTGTACTTATTTTTACATTTTTTCTGCAAGTACACCTAACTTGCCATATTTTTCTTGCCATTTTTTGTTCATTTTAATACATTTTTGCTACATCACTCCAATTTGTGACACTTCATCAAATTCCAATGACTTTTCTGCAAGTTTTTTTTTTTTACTTTTACGACATGTTGGGCACTTAAACACTTTCCACCACTGTTCCCACCTAAAGTTGCTCGTTTTAGGAGTGGCTGCTTTCCTTACTTTTCAGAACAGCATGAAAAGCACAGTTTGATTGATTACTGGGTGCGTCCTAACTGAGACCTTCACCTAAACAAGCCACACTACAGAACGCACTCACACGTGCTGTCCCTTAAAGAAGAAAAAGCCAAAAGTGGCACATATTGTGCAGCTTTTGTTAAGACTGTATTAAGTTAAAAAAAATAATCGAGATTTATATTGTATATTGCGATTTTGAGAAAAAAATATTGAGATTTGAGTTTTGGTCCATTTTGACCAGCCCTATGATTTCCTAATTGAACTTTAAAAATCCAACCACTAAATGTAGTCACCAGTAATGACATTAACAGTCTAAACACATGGTTTAATGCTATTTTAGTGCATGCAATCAGGATTCCCTAATATCAACTCTAATCATCAATTAAAACTAAGTTCATACTGTGTCCTTATATATATATCCTGTACATGTTAACCTGACAGCTTCTTGATTATTGTAGATATCTGTATTATATTTGTACATTTGAATTATTATTTTTTTTATCTCATCCTTTTAATTGTTTCTACTGTAATGTGTGCACTTTTATTTAATCCTTACAGTCTTTTACTTAATTATGTAAACTTTCTTTTTTCTTATTTTCTTTGTTTAGTTTTTATTTTGTTCATTTGTAACATTTCTTGAGCCTCTGTGACAAATATTTTCCCACCGAGATAAATAAAGTATTTCTGATTCTGATGTTTTAGTACAATATACATGTTTATTTTTTAATTTTGTACATGTTCAGATGATAGATAAAACTGCTTATTTCATTGTTCCAGCACGTTATAAAGACGCAGAATAAATATTATACAGTATATATATTTTTAATAACACTTAGCAGTGACGACAAATGACTGTTGAGTGGCGCCTTGTAATAGTTTAAACAATGAGCACAACAGCGCTACAGCTCACATAGGACCACTATATACGGTTTATTTACACATCAAAAGCTTTAACATGTTCAAGTGAGAGATATTATGAAGAAAACACTTATATTCTATATTTAATCAACTAATCAATTGTCATCATAAAGTCCAGAACCGTAAAAACTCTCAACAGTAGCTGGCTAAACCTAACCTAGCCTGCGTGCTAAGAGGCTAAGGCTAACTTTTGGATCAGTTCTATGCCCTTACTCCGTTACTGTGGCATTTTCTCAACGATAACACACAGGTGAAACTACATATGTGAATCTGTAGGTGCCAGATTACACAACAACCTATGTTTAACATGTTTTATAGTCACCTGCTGTTGGGACAGAACTAGGCTCATCTCTGTCCGCCGCTTCCTCAACGACACGGAGAGATGAAACCGCTCCAGCTAGTCCACACAGGAGTCAAAAATAGGAATCAACCTCGGAAAAATATTAAATCTTGCTTTTAATCCGCATGTATGTGTGGCCAAGCTTCAACCGAGCCCTCTCCTCCCGCCTGTTCAACACAGCCGAGCCCAAGATTTGAGCATTCGCGCGCCGTGACAGCTGGCCCGCGGAATTGCAACAACCAGACGTCAATCAAGCTCTTCTCGGTCTTCTATTGGTCAGAATGAAGGTTTTGGACCCGCCTTGTTATACGTCACAAGGAAGTGGAAACTAGTTTTTGGCACCAAAATCGTCCATAATAATAATAATAATAATAATAATAATAAAAAAATTAAAATTAAAATTAAAATTAAAATTAAAATTAAAATTAAAATTAAAATTAAAATTAAAATTAAAATTAAAATGCATATATAGAAATAGATAAATTCATTTATTGTCATTGCACATTGTTATACAATTACATTTTATTTGATAGCTCTTATTGGTGACAGCAGCAAACATTTACGATGATATTCGTTTTAGAAAATAATATATACTGTATATATATTTACCCTTTACCATTAAATTATCACACCATCCACTGACATATTTAAATCCTGCCTAAAAACACATCTATTCTCTTTATCCCCAAATTCTCACTTCGGGACCCCTGTCATTGTAGATTTTACTGGGTTTTATTACATCTGTGTGTATAATTTACAGCATTGTATTACTGTTTTCCTTTGTTATTTTTTGTTGTAAAGCAGTTTGAGCAACGACTTTTTTTTTTTTTTTAATGTGCTCTATAAATAATTAACTTTAACTTGACTTGACTTAAATTAGGCCATTAAAAAAAAAAATCAGAGCAGTATTTATTATTTTACCACTTTCAATTTATCTTAAGTCGAGCAACCCATCCCAAAGCTATATAAATTAGGTTAAATTAAGATCAATAAATGTATAAATCATTTGATAACATATGTCTTGTGCATTACTCATGCCTCAAGTACAGAACAAAGAAATGTAGAATGTAAATAGTAAATAAACTGAAGTGCATTGTGATAGCGGAATTGAATATGATACAAAAATAAATATATAATAAAATAATTGGTAAACTATGTGTTACATGATTAAATAATATAGAATTTTATTCATGGTTTAAATAACTTTTTGCAGGTTAATTTTGAGTTTCTGCGTTTTTGTGTAGACTTGTTCATTGTTTAATAGCATTTAAGTGGAGGCTTCAAATTAGTTCTTTGAGCTTTCTGTCACTTCCTGCACTGTATATCAATCTATTTCTGTGATATTGTATACTGTTTTTAATTGTGAAAAATAAATAAATATCAATACATAAAAGTGTAGATGAGCTTAAAAAAACTGTTGTAAAACTAATTTAAAAAGCTAAATGTATTTTACCTGTTTATGCTCAGTGTAGCTGCAATATATTTGCATGACTATTTAATGTAGATTGGTAGGACAGGTAAAGGCCAACAACATGACCTCATGGCTTTGTTACTGGTCTGAGTCACTAATGCTAATTAAATGCTCGACAACGAGTCACTGAGCCCTGAGACAAAACAATTCTTGTGTAAATTTATCACCTTTACTCTATAAGGTTGTTAAACTTTAAACAGTGCCCCACTACCAACTTTATTTATTTTAAAATTCCCAGGGAGCAAGACACTTAAAAAAAAAAAAAAGAATAAATAAATAATAAAATTTCTATGAAATATGTTCTCAAAAAGCTGCTATTTTAAGCATTTACAAGTAGATATATCTATTATATAATATAACAATATATCATAATGTTACCATTATGTAATAAGCCTACAGGGATTTTTTTTTCTCTTGTTGCATTTGTAATTCTTTAAAATGTATTTTGGTTCAGCCTTAGTAAAACGTGTGCAAACAAGTGAAAAAGCAAAGTGTATGTTATCTTTTGCAATCATCTTCTGGATTTACTGTTTAATGTCCTGAGATCATTTTAAGTTTATCAAGCGTGTTGCAGAATAATGCGCATGCGCAGATTGACAACCCCCCCCCTGCCCCCCCCCCCCCCCCCCCCCCCCCCCCCCCGTTTGCTAGGTGACGCATGCGCACTTCAGAATGTGCTGAAACAGGAGCGCAGCAGCGGCACTGCTCGGGTCAGTCAGCAGCCGTCCACGCAGCTTTCTATATTCCATTTTCTTAGATTAGCCCATTTCAGCTTCGCGATACCGCCCCCAATTTCAGCGTCGGTACGGAGCCGGCAGGCCGGGACAGAGACGGAGAGAGAGGCCTCGGCCATGGAAGCTGTCGGACCTGGTGAGTGAATTCTAATGGCAGCGGGCGAAGTCCCAGAGTTGACCGAGCGCGGGGCGCCTGTGTACGGACTTGTCTCCTCACTGGGGGCCGCGGATGCTGCGAGGCCTCGGTGCACTGAGGGAAAACAAACCGAGGCCCAGCCTCAGTGTTTGTGTTTACACATGCGGGGCTGCATTTACACCGAGCGGACGTTGTCTTTCATAGCTTTAGGTAGAGGTTTTTTGTGTTTCAAAGCGTCGTCCTGTCGCGTCTGCACGGTTTTTATTTATCCGAGGCACGCACTGCTCGTCGTGTCGGGGCTGGCATTGTGTGAGTGGGGATTTAACTGGGAGCTTCCTTCCGCGTCGTGGTGTGTTTACTATATGCTTATTTTGCCCTTAGCAAAGATTTGCGAACCCGAACCAAACTGCGACCAAATCAAATGTACACGTATGATACGACAGGGATTACATGTGTTTTCCACATATTTTCTTAATCACCTACATTTGTATCGTCGCCATCAGGAACAGCGCGTCTCTTCGCGCTACCGTGATGACAGCGGTAGGTGGGAAATGCAGAAGAGCGCCAGTAATAAACAATTTACTACAGATTGGGGTGTTTTTATGTGGATTTGTCACCGACTGTGTGCCTGTCTCCATGCGTCCGTGAGATCAGCAGCAGCAGCCAGGGCGAATGGCGCTTTTATCGATCAGCTCTGCGGGCCAGTTCCACAGTATCCATCATCTCCCATATGATAACAAAGGCAGATATTCTGCAGCCGCGCAGAGAGCCAGCAACGTGCACCCATAGAGATCATTTTTACTGTCAGCACTCGGTGTGCACTGCTCCTGCTTCAGTTTGCATGTACTCTCCTATTTTGTTGTGCAAGGATGTCCTTTGTTGCATTTCTAACACACTCACGTTAAATCCCCCAGGCCACATGTGTCAAACCCATGCTGGGCGACCAAATCTGGCCCCTCTAGTGCATGGATTTCCTAACTTTTTTGGATCCAGGGACTCCTTAATAAATCCTCCCCCCTGAGAATCATTACCTCAATTAAACACATATAACTGCCATCTGTACCCCTAAATGCTAAATTACTTAAGATATTTGTAGTATGAATTAACTGTACCTGTATCTTTTTTGGTGTGTACAAACAATAAACACAAATATGTCTACATTTATTTTGAAAAGACAAGTTCAAATACTTTTTTTTTTTTTGCACAATATTGAAATAATATATACCTATGGACCCTCAAACTGGTACTCAGAGGCACCGGGGGTCCTCGGACCCCAGTTTGAGAACCACTGCTTTAAAGCTGTCCACTTGAAATCAAACTGCTCCATATTTGGTCCCTAGTGTGAAATTAGTTTGACGCTCCTTCTGTAAAACGGTCCTCTAAGGCTAGAATTTTGTTTTGCATTTCATGTGATGGTATATGAATGCAGGAAACCATGCAAGATAATGATCCTGTGCACCCATCCATGCTGTGCAGTGACATTGTTGCACCTATAGTTTTTAACAAAATACTAGGTTTAATTCAGGGGTGTTGAACTCATTTTATACTCTGGGGTGGAATACGATTTGCCAGTTTGTGCTAAAAGGAGCGATTTCAATATTGTGCCCTCGTTTGCACGTCCACGTATTAATTATATATAAAATAATATGTAAGACACAAACAATAACCAGCTGATTACTCCCTGCAGGATCTCCACTTAAAAAAAACTTAATTTGTGTGACAAATATTAGGGGAATTATGAGGAAATTGCAGGATTGTAGAAAAATTGAGAGGTCATTCAACAATGTCTGACTGCAGTTGTGATATAGACACAGGAATATAGCGAGCCCCTGCAAATCTCGTTACTTTTCATTGAATTTATGAGATTCAGAAGACTGCGTTAGCTACAACTGAATGATTGATGTTTTCTTGGTCATATTTACTTTCACCGGTGGTTGATTTGAAATACTCTAAAGCAGTTTCCCTCAAATAGGGGTACGCGATGGCACTGCAGGGGTAGCTGAGAGAGGAAAATTAGCAAACGAAAGCATTAAAAATATGGGTATTTTAATTTAATTACTCATAATTTAAAATCACAATAATTATGAAAATTATCTTTATTAGAACATGAACTGAAAATACAAAGGTCAGTCTTGCTCCCATACCAGGTGGGAGATGGCAGGAAATGATGATAAAATGTTGAAATAAATCCCTTCAGGAGTCACTAAATACTGTTTCTTTCCACTTATATACAAAGTTGTTTTTTAAATTGTGTTCTGAGTAAAATGTTGTAGCTGGACAAAGTGGGTACTTGGATTCAGAAATTAGATAATGGGGGTACTTGACCCAAACAAGTAGGGCTGTAGTCAACTAAGGAAATGCTTGGTCGACCAAGACTATGGCACATGTAGCGAAAATAAATGACAATGTTTTGGCGTTTTGTGGTGCCGATAAACACAGACCATTTATGATATGAACCTTATTCAAGCTTTGACCAGAACCCGACATAGCAAAAGTGAAACCTTCAGCTCCAACAGACATTAGGTATTTATATCACAGCCTGACCTGAAACCGACAGTCCAAACCTATTTTTTCCTCATACTAATGACATATTTACGTTTGTTTTAGTAGTAGGCCTGCTTTTATTAATAAACAACTGTTAATTTCGACATCAGATCAGCGCACGGGGAAAGAAACGCACGTCAAACACAGGTGCTCAGAGCAGTCAGTGATAGTGCAACAGTTTTTTTTGCAGCCAGCACTCAGTCACACAACGGTTGCTGGACATAGAATCATGTTTAGGCATCATCAAATAAATTATATTTGACATTTAATCCTTATCACCTATATAAGTGCATTGCATTTTTTTTAATAAAAAAAAAAAACACTATTGAAACTGATACCATTGCTGGTCGACCAATGAAAATCTTGGTCGACCACGACGGCATCGACCAATTAGTCGACTAAACGAACAACGTTGGCAGCCCTACAAACAAGTTGGTCAGCTGGTCAAAAATAAATAAATGCTTAGTGTCTCTCATGTTGGACTTGTATTTTATTTTGAAATATTTTTTTTGTTTTTACAGGCATGCTGTGAAATGCATGTTGCACAGGAAAATATATCGATTTATGTTTAAAAAAAGATTATATATGTGTGTTTTCAACAGCTATTTCTGAAAAACGAAATTTTGTTGGTTGAATTCTAAAAAAAAAAAAGTGGGTCGTGATGTAATGTCCGTGGCAAAATGTGGGTGAGACCAGTTGAGAACCACTGCTCTAAATGACCAGGTTTGTCTTTGCTTTTGGACTCATATGACTGTCCATTGTTCAATGTGCAATAATCACTGATATTTGAGATTTTGAAATGACAAGAAACTTGTTTCATATTCTTCTGAAGGAATTTGCAGCACCGTCGTGAAGATGTCTTATTTGTCTTATTTTTTATGTCTAATTTTTGGTGTCCATTGTGTCCCCTATCCGTGCTATCAGTCTCTGACTCATCAACAGGCCAAGCCATCATCCTTTAACCCAGCTGTCTCTGTGCTACATCTTTACACAAACCCTATTAGTCCACTGTGGCAGTGCCTTCACCATTTAGTGTGTTTTAAAGCTAAGGAGTGGATAAACATGTCCGATGTGCAGAATAAGAGATAATCAGATATTGCAGGCTGATTTCTAGTGATAATTTTCTGTGCCGTTTAAAGCTTCAGAAGTAGGATCTTGCTTGTTAACTGGAGGTTGAAATAGGACTAGCTGGCTCCCAGTATGGGGTTTAAAGATGTGTTTAGATGTTTCATTCCTGCTGTTCTGGTGGAAAAAGGCAGATTTTGCTGAACTGTTCATGGTTTTGTATAGTTAGACATGATCATGGCTGCTAAAAAAGCATGTAGTTTGTATTGAAGATTAATATGTTTTACTATCCCACAAGATACATTAATTTAAAAGGCAAACATTTGCAGTATTGATGTAACATTCATAGATGGAATGTATCGGTTTTTAAGGCTTGATGATTTGCCTTTTTCTACTTTGATTAGAATGTTTACATCTTGTGTTTTACTGCTTTTACAGTTCCCTGATTATGATCAACTTTTGTTGTTTTTGCTCTTAAATTCTTGGAATAATTGTTTATTTAGTTTGGACTACAGACTAACGATTAATAATACATCATCCTGTTGCTTCTGGTCTAATAGAAAGCATTTTTTTTTAACATTCATATTTCTGTGTAGTAATGTAGCAGCTGGGTTGCGATAGTAATAACTACATGGAAATTGCAGAAACTTGTTTATGGACCAAGGTACAGGCTGCTGATTTTAAATATTGTCATGATACTATACATTTTGTACTATTTTAAAGTGCAGACAATCATATCACAGACTTACCAGTGGAGCTCAGCTACATCTGTAGCTACGGCTGCTGTCACACATGGAGCAATGCAAATGTTTTGGTATTTAGAAGCAGACGATATCTATGATATCTACCTCTACTGACAACACATGCAGGTTCTACTTTAGCAACAGAATGTTGCACTAAGGAAGTTTGTGCATTTTTACAGTAGAGAATTGTATATACATTTCGTGATTGTCCCAAAACATGTCAGTAAGGATTTAGTCCGTGTCATTTTTCCATTTCAGGAGATGAACTTTGTCATATTGCGTCATATTACATCATGTTTTGTGCAAGAATGGATTTCCAACTCTTTGCCCACTCATTTATGATGCCACTCAAAATGCATTTTCATTCATTTATTCTTGCAGTTTCTTTCATGTACCGAGTATTTAGTTAGGATTTATTTTTTTTATGCGACTGTTGCTTTGTGTGTGTTGTCTTTGTTGCTGATGTAGTATTTTATTGCTACTGTTGAAACATTTTTTTGAGTCTTGAATCTTTAAAAATTGTGTGTTTATATCATTTAAAAAATGCATGTGAGGGTATATTGAATTCTGTATCATATTGCAAAGTCCACTCGATTTGTTTAAAAATATATAAAAACAATATGGCCATTTCTGATTCAGGAATTCAATTCCATTTTTCCCGGCTGTTTTTGGATCACAAAAAAATCAGACCTCTAACAAATAAATAATTTTGGAGTTTTTATTTTGGTCCCTGCTGCTTTTAAGCTGTAAGATTTCTGTATAAGGTGATGACAATAGGTTTTAAATGCTCTTGGGTGTGCTGTTAATAGCAGGGGTCCCCAACCACCGGTCCATGGATCATTTGGGGCCAGGCTGCAAAGAAAGAATTAAGTTTAAAATAGGTTGTGTTTTTCTACCATGGGTGTTTTATTTTGAAAAATTCCTAAGTCCACTGTTAAACTCATCACACCTGCACACAGTTAGAGTGAATGGAATGTGTGAGCAGCACTACAAAAACACACTGACCATTTAAAAAACTGTTGTTTGTGTTCACTCTTTTAAAACTCTTTTAAAGACTTTGTGTTGCTGGTCTTTGCTTTTGTTGCAGTTTGTGATCCAGCTCGCCTTTGATAACAATGAAAAGTACAAAGCACAAATCCAATCGTAGGATTTGTTGTATAAAAAAACTACAAACTATTGAACTTGCACTGTCGCAGATGTAGGTATGATGATTATTTCTGGAGTTGTGGTGGGTGTTTTGGTTTGCACGTGTTTCAAAGCTGTTGATGGACACCTAGTTCAACTACACACATCTATTTTTGGGTATTTGTGGGACCTAATCACTTCAAGAGAAAAGAAAAGAAAGATGCATACAAATTATTCTGGAGAAAAAAAAACACATTAGTACCATTTAGATATTAATGGTTATTAGTAGTTTTTGCTGTCATTTGTAACAAGGCCACTATGACAGTGTAATGACTCACCAGATAATTTTAATTCAAATCGTGACAGGGAAAAAGCAACAAATGTCATCCTTTTGTTACGCTGTGCCATACTCGATTAGGAAATGCTACGGCTCCATTGGAAGACTGGAAGTGGTGAGGGGTCGGGGTTTGAGGGAGCAGGGGGGTGGGGGGGTTCATCTGTCGCCCAAGCTACATGTGAGCATATAGGGAACTGTGTTTTCAGGAAGCGTTGGGGAGGGTCGCGATTGTCTGTGCTGTCGTGCTTCAGTTGCTAACTGGAGCGTGCGGATGCATAGAGTTCAGGAGGACCCCCACAGTCTCTTAGCTGTCAGTGGACAAAAGCTCTCAGCACCGTCACAGCTGTATTGTTTAACCCACGTATAGTTATATTGTCCTGCAGTGACTTTTAATTGTGCTCTCAGTCTTTTCTTACACGTATTATTATGGAATGACCAGAATGTCTTTCATTCATTTATTTTCAGAACATAATGTACCAGCTGATGAGACGAATCACAGTTGTTGAATAGGTTAAAATCTTAGTTTTTTATGAATTGTGTTAGGATTTTAAAAACAGCTGGTATTAATTGATTTATTGAGCAGTTTACGTCTTATGTTGTATTTGAACGTGAGCTAATGCTAGCCTTATGACGAGGATGACTGAGATGCATGCGAGCGGCGAGTAACCGTAATCCCAAACTCTCCTCGTGTCAGCCCTCCATATGGTCCCGCTGCTGTCTGTCTGAGACGAGCCCGGCCTTTGTTTCCGTGCGAGGGGCGGGTGCCCTTTGTGTTTGGGTGGAGCTAGGGGGCGGGCCCAAACATAATTGGAGGTCATTGTGTCCAACAGCCCCTTGTTGACCCATGTAGGCCAGGGGCCACAGTAGACTAGTAGGTATGTTGTGTCATTTAAAGCAAGTATGTGCCCCCCCCACACACACACACACACGCACACCTCCCAATCTTGGGTCGGCTACATTTAGTCCATTCATGCACGTGTCATTGATGATGTCACGCATGTTGATCTTTCAATTGCTAGATTTCGTAACCCGTGAACAGCTGGATGCTTTAGAGGACTTTGATGGCTTGTGTGTTTAATAACATGTTTTTTTTTTTCTGGTTATTCATTTGTAGTGTGTACGTTTAGTGGCATTAGTGTAAGTTTAGTAGCATTAGTGTAAATTTATTGGCATGTTAGAATTAGTCATTAAGGCTTTATAAGGTCCAAGTGTCTCATTGTCCAGGCTTTTGGGATAAATTCTGTCCAGAATAACTCAATGGATTAACGATTGATTCAGTTTCTGACACCTTCTCCCTAACTAGTACCTGTATTAAAAAAAATTTCAAACTTTGCCAAGGAGTTAATATTTTCACTGGCGCTTGTCTGTTTACAGGAATACATTAAAATTAGTTGAGGGATTTTGACCAAATTTTAACTAATGATAGAAAATGGAAAATTCCATTACATTTTGGAAGGGATCCGGATCAATACACTGATTCTGAAGCAGTTTGAATATATTACCATTGGAGAAATTTCAAAAATTCTTATCTTGGTTGGTAATTGGCCAATCCTTTTAAAATTGGACTTTGTTATGTTGTTCTAGTTTTTGAATTACCTCACTGAGTTTCATCTGAATCAAATCCAGATTCCACATTTCATCATGATTCTTTGAAAATATGAGGGTGCCCATACATTTTTACCTCCTGTATGGTTATTAATGGGGATAAGAATTTCATCCAAGCTTTTAAAGTGTGAATGATCATTGAACAACGATTGTGATCATTGATCCAGAGAACTGACAATATCTGGCAAAGAAGAGATTTGGCACTTAGTGCTATGAATTACGAGCATCTTTTGGCGGCACTATTTTCTCCTCTAGTATCTGTCATACCTGTGTAAATATATTAAGAAACCAGAGTGAATAAAACAGGGTTTCAATGCTGCCTCACAGCTAGGACATGGTCATTGGTTCTGCCCGTCTGTGGAATTTGTATCAACGGTCGGAAAAACCTTGTTGGAAAGAGCGGATGTTTGTCCTGACACGGACTAGCTGGGATAAAGTTCTGCTTAGATTTGTCACTATAACCAAATGTGTGGTTTCTCCACAGGCCCGCCGGCCCCTACCTCTCTGTTCCAGCCTCCGCGACGTCCCGGCCTCGGCACAGTGGGGAAACCCATCCGGCTCCTTGCCAACCACTTCCAGGTGCAGATTCCCAAGATTGATGTCTATCACTATGATATCGACATCAAGCCTGAGAAACGCCCCCGGAGGGTCAACAGGTTAGTACATTGGTCTGGTTAGGTGTTGGTGAAGCATTTTACCACCTTGGGGTCATGACCCCATGTAGGGTTGCCTGGAATTCAAATGGGTCGTTTAGTAATTGATAAAAAAAACTAGTGATTAAAATAACTTTTTTAATTTTCTTAATTATTATACTTTGCCACACACAATCTCAAACAACTGTATTCTCAACTTTCACTTTCTTAAAGTTAAATTTTGTTAAAAATATTAACACAATATAGAGATATTTCAGCTGGGGCATCTTGTCACTTTGTGCACTATTCCAGGCTACTCGTTACACAATATCACAAACATGATCCAAAACTAATTCTAGGAAAAAAATGTCTCTGGGGTCGCCAGAAATTTGCAATATCAAAATAAAAGAATGGGAACCACTTGGTTATTGGTTAAATAAACAACTGTGTTTTAAATAACTAAATGTCAAAAGTGGTACAAATAAAACGACAGTCAAAGTAATGTGAGATTTACGTGTTTTGATTGGTTGGTCTCTCTGTCTGTGCCTGACATTTTCTTTTTGACCTTCAGGGAGGTGGTGGACACCATGGTCCGGCACTTCAAGATGCAGATCTTTGGAGACCGACAGCCAGGCTATGACGGGAAGAGGAACATGTACACAGCAAATCCACTGCCAATAGGAAGAGACAGGGTAGGTACTTATTCTCTAAAGCAAGTCTGTGAACTGGTTTGTGTGAATTTTCCACTAGTACGTTCTATAGGACGTTATACGTTTTAGTACTCTGTATTTTTCATGCTGTAAACATTCACCTTGTTATATATAAGGTTGGATGATTGAAGGCAGGGTTGGGGTCGATTACATTTTTCAGTTACAATTACGTTTTCAATTATCCATGTTCAATTACAATTCAATTACGATTACAGTAACCAGCATTTTTTTCCCAATTCCAATTAAATTCCAATTATTTTTTATCCTCAGAAAGTCAATTACAATTACGTTCTCAATTACAGTTAATCACAACTACTGAGCCTGAAATAAATAACATAATAAAAGTTAATCTTCCTCTTGTGTTAGCTTTCTGTTAGCTTTCTGTTAGCATTTCTAATTATAACAGGTCCTAAATCAGCTGTAAAATACACTAAAAACAAATATCTATCCTTTAATTTTTTACCTATCTATTGGTTACTTTGTTAGGCTTCCTAATCAATGAAAATATAGGTTTTAATATTTTTGGTGTGGACATCTGAGCCTTTTTTGTATCAGTATACCTCTCGATTTCAATTTTTTAAAAAATGGTAAAATGTGGGAAAGCTTTATATGAAACATATTTTTATAATTATTGATGACATATGGGTAGAACTGTACATAGAACTGTAACATGGTTCCCCAATTTTTTGTTATTTTATCTAAACTCACTTACAATTTAATTACTATTACAACAGCAAAATATTTTTAAAATGATATAATTACGCCATAATTGTAATTAATATCCGTTACGTGATTGCAATTATAATTGATTGATTGAAGGTTTATATTTAAAGATTCTTCAAATACATTTTTGAATTGTTCCCCTTTTTTTCTGTTCTCTTTTATAAAACAAACATCTTTTGCCTACTCTCCACAGGTGGATCTGGAGGTGACTCTGCCCGGGGAAGGAAAGGATCAGACGTTTAAGGTGTCATTGCAGTGGGTGTCTGTGGTCAGTCTTCAGATGCTGCTTGAGGCATTGTCCGGTCACCTAAATGAGGTCCCCGAGGACTCCGTTCAGGCTCTGGATGTCATCACGCGGCACCTGCCGTCCATGAGGTGCATTTCTTTGTCGGTTTGATTTATTCCCATAAAACCAATGTGCCACCTTCTTCGCTTTGAACACAGTTCCTAGGTTATTGCTTTTATAATTTATGCATCTAAAGATGTTTTTTTTTTTTCATATCCTGCTTTCTTTTCTTACCTCACGTAGGGGTGGATTTAATTATCTGTAATACTTTTGAAGAAATTTCAGGGATCCCTTTCCCTGGCAGCGCATTTTCAATGTCATCCACTTTTATTAAATGAGTTTTTAGATCAGATTAACTTTCTATCCTATTGGACGGAGCTTGTGACACATTTTGATTTATGAGGCGGCGAGAATCGGGTTTATACCCAGATTACGTTTGGCATTTATGTCAGCTGATGCATGCTACTTTTTTCATGCAAAGATAAAAATCAACACTTTTTTTCCAACTTATAGAAAAACCTAAAATACTAGCAGTACAAAGCTCAGTCTGGGGTTGACATGAATGCAATTAGTTGATCAAAGTTTGGCAAATGGACATGTTTCTCTGAGACAAATACTACAAACAGGAAGTAAAAACATCTTTTGTTTCATTGGTGCTTGATGTTCTGTCCACTCCTCAGGTACACTCCGGTGGGGCGTTCGTTTTTCTCCCCTCCGGAGGGTTATTATCATCCCCTCGGTGGAGGCAGGGAGGTGTGGTTTGGTTTCCATCAGTCCGTCCGTCCTGCCATGTGGAACATGATGCTCAACATAGATGGTAAGATTGCACATTCTGCCTCTTTTTGTTGGATAAGGAGTGAATTTACTGCTTGAATAACAGACTCAGTTGAAATGTCTTTAAATCTAGGAAAGTCAGAATCTTTTTTTAAATGTAAGATTGTATCCTAAAACATACATCACACGATTCAAAATCAGGATTGTTTGTTACTCTTAGTGTTGATGATTTTTGTTGCACATTGACCTAAAATGGATCTGCTTGAGTGACTCGTGCTTTTTGTTCCACCCACAGTTTCAGCCACTGCGTTCTACCGAGCACAGCCTGTGATTGAGTTCATGTGCGAGGTGCTCGACATTCAAAACATCAACGAACAAACCAAACCCCTCACAGACTCACAACGTGTCAAGTTCACCAAGGAAATACGAGGTGAGCAGCGCACAACCTAATCGACAGTGAGGATCGTTACTGCTGCCACTAATGGCTTCGATCTGTTGACTGATCTAATAAAAAATATATAATTTAATGTTGATGAGGTAGACTTATTGCAGCAGCACTAATGATTGTGTTGTGGGGGGAATATTGTATTCATTGAACACATAAAATAACAGATTTATGTGTGAAGTAAATGGAAAAATTGTGTGGTGACAAGAAAAAGGGCACTTTGAAATGACTTGGTGTTTTGAATCAATAATTTAAGCATTTCATTGAGGGGACATAAAAGCTTCTACCTAACAGTGGAGAAGTCTATTTGAGAACTGCTGGGTTGTCTACAGCAGTGATTCCCAATCAGGGGTACAGGGGATACTCGGAAATATTGATTATTATTATTAAATAATAGGAACATTTTCCTTTTTCTTTTTCAGGGTTTTTTTTGGGGGGGGCTAGAATTTACCACAAACTAACAATATTATTGCTCAATAAATACTGTCTTTTCTTGTAATTTATTGAAACAGGATAAATTTGTGCTGTAGAGGACATTAGTAGACAAAATTAGCTATATTTTCTTAAGAAGATAATATTTCAGAATGAAGTAATCACTTGAAAGTTGCATAGTTTTTTTTTTTTTAAATAATCTTAATATTCTTAGTTTAGATTAAGCTTTAGGGAGCCATGTTCAAGACAAGAAGGAGTTCAGTTGACACACAAATGAAACAGCTTATGAAATTATGGAGGAAGTACTTTTGATATGAAGAAGGGGTTAGACCTGATTTGACAAAATTGCAAATGTAGTACACGGGACAAAAAGGTTGGGAACCACTGATCTACTGTGTGTCAGAGCAGGATTCTCTCATTCGCTCATGCTTCTTTTGAAATGCACAGATAAACATGCATCAGTGTTATCAGTTTGTTCCAGCTGACGTCTAGAATGACATTTTCGTTCCGGTAATTGTGTTAGTGTGTCGTCTTTGCACAGGCCTAAAGGTTGAGGTAACGCACTGTGGTCAGATGAAGAGGAAGTATCGTGTGTGTAACGTCACACGGCGACCCGCCAGCCACCAAACGTGAGAATCCGTTTTTTCACTGCATCTGTTCTTATGACTCATACTGAAATATATCTGTTTATGGTTTCCCCTCTCACTATACTGCGTTTTATCCCCAGGTTTCCCTTACAGCTGGAGAACGGCCAGGCCATGGAGTGCACAGTCGCTCAGTATTTCAAGCAGAAGTACAACCTGCAGCTCAAGTATCCACACTTACCCTGTTTGCAAGTCGGACAGGAACAAAAGCACACTTATCTTCCACTAGAGGTGAGAAATCAATCAATACACGCTTAGTTTATTCACTGTTATACCTGCAAGATTATTTAAGTTTAGTTTTTGCAATACTGGGAGTTTCTGTGTTTGAGAAAATTTAACTCTGGATAGAATATTAATGTGTTTGAAAAACAACTTGTTCTGAGAGAAGCGATGGCACGATCTGATATGAAATACTTCTCCCCACTTTAGATTTTTATTATATTTTCAACATATATATACATGAACATAGAACAACAAACAACAAGAATGGCACCAGGTCTTAATGTACACAGGGGTTTACAGTTTTCAGTTTACATTAGTTTTTTTCATTATACAAAAAAAAAGACATTATCCTTTAAATGCTGGTGTCTCTGTAAATTTAATCCATTTGATCCATTTTCTATCAAAATCCTCCTTTTTTATTCTTAAACAGTAAGTCATTTTTCTAACACACATTTCTTCTACTATATTTAACCATTGTTTATGTCTTGGAGGGTCTAAAGCAAGCCAGTTTCTTGTTATGGTCTTCCTGCCAGCCGTTAGAGAAGAACCTTAACCAGATAGTTATCTTCCTTTTGCACAACTTTGCCAATATTTCTCAGATACAAGATGGAGAAGGTATAGGTGATCTTATATCCAAGTACCTCATTAATCACAAGGCTCACCTGGTTCCAAAAATGTTTTATTTTGGGGCAACACCAGAAGATATTTGTATGGTTTGCATTCATTTGACCACATTGTCTCCAGCATATTTGTTTTCTAGATCAGTGTTTCCCAACCTTTTTTGTCCAATGTACCCCTTATCTTTTCTGTCTTAAGGCGAGTACCCCTTTATTTTGTTAATTAGTGTCAGAAGGCTTGTCACTCATATTTTTCTATTGTTTTGACCATTTTAGGTTTTGATCTTCACCTTTTTTTTTATTGTATTTTAACGAGTTGTGCCACAATGTATTATCGATAGATAAGGAAAATGTCTGTGAGCAAGTGGAAATTTGTCTCATCATTTTAGAAAAATAAATTGACAAATGTTTCTATGTACCCCCTGAGGTGTGTTGAAATAGCCCTAGGGGTACACGTACCCCTGGTTGGGAACCACTGCTCTAGATAATTGCTTGCTTTTCAAACATTTTTCCATTTAAACTCTCTCCGTGTAAGAGAATTTGTGTATGTCTGTTCAGTTTGTGAAATACTTGAATTTTAAAATGATACTGTGTAACCAAAAAAAACACCCATTCTATCTCTATAGGTCTGCAACATAGTCGCAGGCCAGCGCTGCATAAAAAAACTGACAGACAACCAGACTTCCACCATGATCAAAGCTACAGCTCGCTCAGCCCCCGACAGACAGGAAGAGATCAGCCGACTGGTGAGTGGAGGACGGGAATAAGTGAAGCCGCTGATGTTTACTTCAACCTCTGCTGGAAACTTCTCTTAACACATTGTTTAGACTCATTGATGTCATGCCAACACTTCCCTTCTTCTCTTTCCTCTAGGTGAAAAGTAACAGCATGGTCGGGGGGCCCGACCCCTACCTGAAGGAATTTGGCATTGTGGTGCACAATGACATGACGGAAGTGACGGGGCGTGTTCTCCCTGCACCCATGCTACAGTATGGGGGCCGGGTGAGTACAGATACAGGGCGAGACTGTGGCAGGGTGAGTACCGGACCGGGGCTCTCTTTGGGTGCAATGCATGGGGTGGAGGGTGGAGGGGGGGTTCCAGGTTGTTGCAGTGTTTTAATAACCAAATTTGAAAATTATGAATTTGGACGAAAAACCCAAAGATATTCATCATATGGATTAAAAGAATCATACCCAGTAAATCTGGAATTTTTTATAACCATTCTCTATATCGGCACACACTTTTGTAAAGCAGTGTTCTGTATTTTAATTGTCCTTGTCTCCATGGTAACCGACTGGCAGACATGCCAAATTAATGAAAACAGCAAGATTCTTAGCGCTCGGCACAATAAGAAAAATTAAAAAAAAACCTGGAGCGTCCCTCTGTGTTTTAACCTTGTGATGTGTCTCAGCAGCTCTAAGCATCCCTGTCTCTTTCACTGCTTTGCCTTTTTTCTTACAAAGCTTCTTATTTGTTACTATCACTACGGTTGCAGTAAAAAAACTGCTTCTGCTTTAGGTGTAGAGGCTAAGTGGAGGAGCGGGGCTGCTGTGGGTTGCTGGTTTTAACCCAGTGTATTTTAAATCACCTCATTATTTGTGTACAGTTACTTAAAACGTTTTTTAGAGCTTATTTTGTATTTCAAAGTAGACAAGTGGTCAATTTTATAAAATTCTTGCAGCTGTATCCATATTGTTTTGTGATTGACAGATAGTAACAGTAAAAAAAAAAATGCAGATCTGAGCATATTTTAGCAACAAATACATTACTTTAACAAAGCAGTGTTGTTTATAAAGGCAACCAGGTGAGGATAAATCAAAGAAAAAAGAAAAAGCAGTGAGTAGAGTAATATGTGGGTGGAGTCGGATCATTTTATTGCACGAGTATGGCCTCAGCTGGTTTCCATCTAGTCTTTCTGGAGTCTCTTAAAGCATATCTGATTTTCTCCATGTGCTATATTTCAGTCCACATATTGTATGTTGAGGGGTTTGGCTTTAACCAATTAATTATAATGCATTTAATTGCTGCTGTTGTCATTATCTGCAAGATTTTGATACCTTTTTATTAACAATTTTTTGCTGATTTGTCGGGCATCAGAAATTGAATAAAGATCCAAAGGTTTTGTTTAAATAGAGAACATATTTTGTATGGTTAGACTCAAAATACCAAGCAAAAAAGCAAGAAAAGGATGTAAAGCAGAATAACTCGGGGGTGGTTGGGTGATTCCCTGGCCCTGCATGTGGTAGATCTGCTACATCTACACAGGTCTAGCTCTGCAGCAGCCTGATTACATTTGCATGTGGTTTGAAGCAGCGGCGGTGGAGTGTTTTAAAACCGTACAGGCTCTCATTGGAATAGGAGAGAAAAATCATCAAAGTAGTTCAAAGTTAAATGCAGCTTTAAACCCTGTGCAAAGTTTAACTCCCTCTGACTTCACAACACCCCCCTATTAAAGAATAGGCCACTTGCCTGCTGGGATTTTCACTTTAATTAACGTCCAATGAAAATGTTTAAAATTCCCACTGAAAGCTTTAACCAACCATAAAAGAAGTTTAATCAGTGCAAAGCATGTTGATGTGCATTTATATGTTGTTTTTCCTTTAAACCATTTGCTTGAAACACAGAGTTTAAAATGTGAAATCCTACATTTAAGAAAAATCAACTTTCCCTGGCTTTACACCAAAGTAGTTCAGTGTGGCCACTTATCTGGAGAATAAAGCTCCTTATGGTCTTTGGTAAATCTCGTTAACTTATTTGAAAGATGCTTCCCTTTTAAACTCGTAGTTAACCTCACACACAGACTCAGCAGTGGGCTGAAGATGTGTACAATGAGTGGATAATCTTTGCCCCAGTGAAAAGGTCAGACAGCCACAATTAAAACATGCCATCTTACATTAAAAACCTGAATATTTTTATGAATATTAATCTTATTTAAAAGCTGTTTCTCAAATTGTGCACTTTTTTTTAAATTTCAAAGACATTTAGATAAATGTCTTTACAATTGTTTCTGTCAACCAGCAAACTACCAGCTCCTTTTGTGTACATTTTAAAAATACCTTTTATATTCTCACTATAGAACGTGTTGTAATGTCGCATGACGTTAAAAATAGAAAGTGCACAGTTTGGGACTCGGTGTTGTTGATAGTTGTGCCTGAATGTGTCGGTTCATCCCACCGGGGGGTTGACTAAGAGTGTAGGGACTCTCTCCACAGAATAAGACCGTAGCCACGCCCAACCAGGGCGTGTGGGACATGAGGGGGAAGCAGTTCTACGCCGGCATCGAAATCAAAGTGTGGGCCGTGGCCTGCTTCGCTCCTCAGAAACAGTGCCGGGAAGACCTGCTCAAGTAAGTCACTAAAGCCAGTGCCTCACACAGATGACAGGCATCTTTAAGGCAGGTTTTTATTCAAATGTTAAGACTGGGTTCCTGCGGATCCTTAAAAATATATTTATATATAAAAAAAGGCCTTAACTGTCAATAAAATGCCTTAAATCAATGTTTCAATAGTCTTATATTTTTACACATAATAAGTATGATTTTATGATTTTAATTAGTCTCACGTTTCAAAATAAATAGTGACATTTGTTTTTAAAAATATATATAATTTACCGTAACATTGCACAATCACGACAGCGGAACCAACTACAAATCAGTGACATGGTTGCAGTGCGACTCTGTGCAGATGTGCATTATGCTTGTAGCAACTTATAACAACAAGGGGAAATGTAAAGTTAAAGAAAATTGCCTGTCCAACGAAGGCTTTTCTTAATGGTTTGTGTTTTTTGTATTTTAGTTGTTTCATAGATTTCTGGCTATTTTTTTAGGCATCTTGTGTGTTTTTAGTGATTTTCATTATTTTAGACGTGTTTTTTTTTTTTGTGTGTCTATTTTACTGTCATTTTGTGTGTTTACTTCCACTAGACACTGGAAAAAATTGACCCTAACCCTATGTAATAATGATGTGGCATTTTTTTTTCTTCCCCCAATTGTGTTTACTGTGAAGTCGTCTCAAATTTAATTTCAAATGGCATTAAAAAGTCTTTAAAAGTCTTGAATTTAATTTGACTGAAGCTGTTGGAACCTTTTAAGAACAGATGATTTAAATTGTGAATTTGCTTGCATCCAATAGGAGCTTCACAGACCAGCTAAGGAAGATCTCAAAGGATGCTGGGATGCCCATTCAAGGGCAACCATGTTTCTGTAAATACGCCCAAGGAGCCGACAGCGTGGAGCCCATGTTCAAACACCTCAAGATGTCCTACGTCGGTCTGCAGCTGATTGTTGTGATCCTGCCTGGAAAAACCCCCGTCTATGGTAGGAAAAGAAAACTGTCACTTTAGAGCCCGGAGGATAAATTAGAAAATAAACATGAATGAGAATTATCATCGCTATATAGTTCAGTTCAAACTATTTTAGTCCAATTCACAAATATCTGATAAACGTAGAAGCTTGTACACTTTTTGTGCTCATTATTCAAGGATTACAGTATTTTTAAATGACTACATATTGGTTAATATTTGGTTTCACAAAGAATGACAAGCTACAAAAGTGTACAGAGACTTCAATAATTCCAAGAAAAGTCCAGTCAGTCTCAAGAGTCTTCCTCATTGTGATACACACAGGTGATAAATGGCCTCCATATAGATTCAAACAAGTCATTTTATCCTTACAGGAGATTTGTAATCGATATCCAATACTTGGGACCATTAAGTTGATTTTTTAAATTAAAACCTGCAATTTTTCTCAAATATTCACAATAGAAATTCTTATAAAAGCAAGTTTTAAGTCAAATAGTAGACATACAAGTTATTTATTTATGCTTAAGGATGTTCTAAGTTAGGGGTGTCAAAATAATTTTAGTTCAGGGGCCAAATATGGACCAGGTTGATCTCAAGTCGGCCGCAAATTTCTATGTTAATGTACCTTAGTTTGCAATTCAACGTATAATAGTATTTAAAGTATGTAAGGAACCTACAATATTCAAGCAATAAGTGATAAGATTTCATGCAGAATCTTTCATTTAAATTTCATTGATTTTTGTGCCAATGTTTTTATTTAATTTGAGATTCAAAATAATAAATGCTATCATGTGATTTAAGCATTATATTCATTGGAGGGGCTGCGATATCTACAACTGAATTAGTTGGTGGTTTACACAATGACTCATGTTTTTCTCCTGCGGGCGGAATTGGGAGCTTTATATCTGATCTGAGTTTGACACGTGAATTACAAACATTGTTTAGATTTGGTGAAGAGCAAATCAGGTAACAATATAGATCCAATTGCACATTTTCTCTCAAAGAAATCTGTATTTCTGAGATTGAACTTGGTTGTAATTGGAACTGAAGTGAGTTTGACACCCCCTGCTTTAGAGATTAAAAAATACATCATTTCAGTTCTGAAGTAATGTTATTGATTTCTCCCGTGCAGCTGAGGTGAAGCGGGTGGGGGACACGCTCCTGGGAATGGCCACTCAGTGCGTGCAGGTGAAGAACGTGGTGAAGACGTCTCCTCAGACCCTCTCCAACCTCTGCCTCAAGATCAACGCCAAGCTAGGAGGCATCAACAACGTCCTGGTGCCTCATCAAAGGTTACTCACTCTTTTTTCAATTCTTTAAAATCATTTAGTGTGTATGTTGCTTCAACTTTCCTCACTTTTGATGTGAACGTTGATCTAAATCCTGCTGTTCCTTCCGCAGACCCTCTGTGTTCCAGCAACCCGTCATCTTCCTCGGCGCAGACGTCACCCACCCACCAGCGGGTGACGGGAAGAAGCCTTCCATTGCTGCGGTGGTGGGCAGCATGGACGGCCATCCCAGCCGCTACTGCGCCACCGTGAGAGTCCAGACGTCTCGGCAAGACATTTCCCAGGTGTGACATCACCAGCTGAATACAGACTTCCTCAAACACATAGTATTTTTGTGGTGTGTGTGCGTTTCCTCTCTCACGCACATCACGATGGCATTAGAATCCAGGAAATGCTGACTGTAGGACTTTTTCTTTTTGAAATTAGGACATTAAGATGAAGTCGTACAAAAGTTAAAAAAAAAAAAGTAGAAAAACACTCCTTATAAGAAAACTGTTCCTGTTACTAAGATGAAATGACGGGTAGATGTCCCTGTTTGCTGTTAAACTTTTTTTATTTTTATCTTTTCAGGAGCAGCTCTTCAGTCAGGAGGTTATCCAGGATCTGACCAACATGGTGCGAGAGCTTCTCATCCAGTTCTACAAATCTACACGTTTCAAACCCACACGGATCATCTACTACAGAGGGGGCGTGTCTGAAGGACAGATGAAACAGGTGTGGGATCATCATTCATCGTCACCCTCATGGTTTATGACTTTGCAATTCAAAGGCTTTGATTGGAACATTTTGGAGAATCTTCCCTAATCTTTGTTCCTTTGACTTGTGTGTGTGTGTCTCAGGTGGCTTGGCCCGAGCTGATCGCCATCAGGAAGGCCTGCATCAGCCTGGAGGAGGACTACAGGCCGGGCATTACTTACATTGTCGTGCAGAAGCGTCACCACACTCGTCTGTTCTGCTCCGACAAAGCTGAGAGGGTTAGTTTGCTCCACTGTGATCTGTCTGTGCACACATTTTATTTGTTTTTTTTATTTTTGCTGTCACTTGAGCTAATTCCCATTCGTCCACCCTGCAGGTGGGGAAGAGTGGCAACGTTCCTGCAGGCACCACTGTGGACAGCACCATCACACATCCGTCAGAATTTGACTTTTACCTGTGCAGCCATGCTGGGATTCAGGTGAGAGACAAAACTGTGACAATCTATCAGTGGCAGAAAAACAGGCAGTGTGTCAGGGAAGTTGCTTTGGGGGACCATGCATTAGTGAGTGAAATATCTAATATATTAATTCATTAATATGATTTTTGCATCAAAATAGATGAAAAAAACGAAATATAGGTTATAAATTGTCAGGTAAATCCAAGTTTTGACATTTTACCACATCCTATTGAAGAAAAAACAGTTTTACTGAAATTAAGGTACGATCTGAGGTTTATAGCAACTCCTTTGGACCTTTTTAAAATCACATTTTGACAGGATGGAGAAACTTCACGTCACTGTGTTTATATTAGGGTTATGCCATATCAGGAGCCTTACGTTCGATTTGATTCAGGATGCTACGATTATCACGATATTTGATATATATATATATATATATATGTTTTCCCCTTACATTTGGGGTTTCTTTTTTTCCCCTCATTCGTGGCTATTTTATACTTTTAAACAAGGTTTATGTGCCGGTATTCATTAGTTAAAATATCCAAACAAATGTATTACCATTAACTTTTATGTAAGTCAAATCACCATATCCAACAGTAATCACATTTCAAAATAAATTAATATAACAATATAAAAATAACTAAGATATTATTTTATTCATCTAATTCAATCTAAACCAACACAAATGAAACTTCCAAACAAAATCCTCAATGAGCTGCATAAATCCCACAAGAAAGGAAACATTTTGCTATGCACACTTTAAAAAAACCTATAAAACCTACATCAATTCTCATAAAACTTGTTGGAATTTGGGTTTTTTAAATAAAAGGTAAAAAGATAAATAAATACAATGAGTGCACACTTGCTGTGTTTATCCAGCTGCTTATTCAGCTGTTCTAATGGTTGTTCACTTCCATCACTGGAGCTTTAAAGCACTGATATCCAACATTTTCCCGCCCCTTTAGGGAACCAGCCGCCCCTCCCACTACCACGTCCTCTGGGATGACAACTGCTTCACAGCTGATGAGCTGCAGCTCCTCACTTACCAGCTCTGCCACACCTACGTCCGCTGCACGCGCTCTGTGTCCATCCCGGCTCCAGCCTACTACGCTCGGCTAGTGGCATTCAGAGCTCGCTATCATCTGGTGGACAAAGACCACGACAGGTAGGAGAGAGACCTTCATTTACAGCGTTTAATTCATTCCACCACTTTCTATCCTGTTAAAAAGGCCCTAAAGTAAAGGCACAGAATTACAGAAAAACACACAAAAAACAACAGTAGAACCACACAAAACTAAAGACTAAAGACGACGAAATTACACACAAAATTACTCATAGCAACAACCTAATAGACAAAAAAGACTCAAAAAACACTAAATGACAACAGAAAAATTATAGATTAATACATAAAAGGACAGCAAAAAATACACAAATTGAAAAACACACAATATGACATCAAAAATATATTTAAAAAACCCCAACAAAAATACACAGAACTCAACACACAAAACAACTATTAAAAATAAAGAAAATGACTTAAAAACACACAAAATGAGAACATAATTACTACAAAAACACACAAGATGACGACAAAAATATACAAAACAACAAAAGAAATACACAGAACTCATAACACACAAAACAACTATTACAAATAAAGAAAATGACTTAAAAACACACAAAGTAACTTTATCTTACCTCTCACTACCTAATGTACAGTAGTGTTTAATTATTCTCCCAGTAGAGATGATGAAGGCTTGTTACTGGGAAGGCGATTGCATTAAACCAGTTGACATTTTTCAGCACAGGACTTTATTGACTGATCTAATCGTCATTACCAACTTCCAAACATCCAAGGACTAGATTTGTTAGGATGGGATTACAGCAATGCTAGCTCATGCTATCTAACAGTTTTGATTTTGGCTTTGCTGGTGTGTGTTTTTATGCGTAATATTCCTGTTTTTAAACCTCTCATTGTTCTGCCTCGTCATCCCAAAGCCAAACTAAGCCACATGTTTGTGTGTTGCAGCGCTGAAGGCAGCCACGTGTCGGGTCAGAGTAACGGCCGGGACCCGCAGGCGTTGGCAAAGGCAGTTCAGATCCACTATGACACCCAGCACACCATGTACTTTGCCTGAGCTCGGGGAATCCTTCATCCAGTCCACCTGTGGATTCTCTCTCTGGTTCTAAATTCATTTGCCAGTTTCACATATTTCCCTCCTCCTTTCTTCACTGATAGTTTGCTCTTTTTCTTTTGTACTCGCGCCGGTTTATTAATCCTAAATCTGCATCAAAGCGGCTTGTGAAGTGAAAGGCTTGATCCCGGCCTTTTTGAAAGAAAAAAAAAAAATCTATATCTTACTGGGACAGTCACCAACCAGCATTCCCAGCCAAGCCAACTTCTCAACCAGCAATCCAGCACTGAAAACTCGAGCAGGTTTCCAATGCACAAACAGGAAAAAACAAAAACAAACCATCCCCTTACTCGTTAAAAAAAAAGAAAGAATTGAGCCATTATTATTATTATTATTTTGATTGCGTTTGTTTTTTCTATTTGAATGTCTGCACTCATGCATTTGTAAGATACACTGAGCGAGGGAGCCCATTGGCACCAGTCGTGCCAGCACAGCTCCTCTCTGGCTCTCCCAGCTATAAGCAGGACTCTTATCTACTTTTTACCTCAAAAGCCCCTTTGGGCGAAAATCTGTCACAAGATCTTGGGTTTAATGGGGGTGGCGGGGGGCCGAGAGGGAGGGGGGAGTCAACCTTTTTTCAAAGTTGTTACTTTTTCCTCCTTTTCAGTCTTTTTACAAGCGAGGTGAACCTGGGTGTTCGTGCCCACAGCTACTTTCCTTCCACCTTAGCAAAGAATACTCAAGCGTGCGTGTGTGTGTTGATCTCTGTATATAAATATTCTGCGGTATGTGTGTGTGCGTGTGTGCATGTGTTTCATGGCAGGCCACTGAATTGTAAAGGGAAATGGAGAAGAAAAAAAAAAAGATAACTGCTGTAAATGCCTCAGATTGGTTGTTTTTATATTCACACATACATGAATACAGTACATATAAACATATATTTACGTCTATAGAGCATCAACGGTATGCTTTGCTATGAGCAGCCCTCTACGTGGATGATGGTGTGTGTGTGCGCGCGTGTGTGTGTAGCAATCCTGGGCATATATGGATTATTTTGGAATGCGTCGAGTTGCTAGGAGACTCTCAGGTCGACTTTAACTCGATTTATATTAAAGTGGTGAATGGAAAGTAAAAGCGTGTGATGTGTAGCAGCAGCAGCAGCCTGTGTGTATCTGTCGAGGAGCAGAAGGAACACAAACAACTTAATTATCATCTGTGTTTTCTGTGTGAAAAAAAAAAAAAAAAACCCTCATTTTTTACCTGATTTTATGACTGCTGAACTTAATCCCCCCCCACCATAATAGATCCACAATCCACCTTTACTTCTGCTTTTTTTTTTTTTTTAATTTGTACATTCGAGGTCTCCTTTGCCAATATTGGCCATTTCATTGCACTGACCCGGGACGCTTGGCAAGTAACAGAGGGCACTGTCAATCTCTCTTACTTTTATGCATTTATACATATAAATCAAAAATTTGTAAAAGTTTAATATAAGATGTTTTGTGCTTATCTTAAATACTGTTGTTTAGAGTTGGTAGTTTTACCATTTGTGTCGTTACTGTTGTTATCAATGTTGTTACTATTGTGATAAAAGAAAAAAAGGACAGAAAAAAAAAAAGCAGCAAAAGCCAGGTATTTAGTTTCTAGTGTAAGTTCAGGATTAGTTGAGCTGCAGGTTAACGGGTTAGACTGAGCTTTGGGCTTGTTTATTGTTTTACAGCAGCCTGGTTTCATGTGGGTACCGCTGCATGCTAACATGTAGCGTAGCTCTCCGCTGGTTGGTTTCAGTCCGATTCGATCAGGAAGCTGCTCATCAGAGTGACCCCACTTTAAGGGATTGGTTTTTTTCTTGTTTTTTTATTTTTATTTTTTCAAGAAATTTAAAAAAAAAAGCATTCTGCGATGGCAATGAGTTGAGTTTTTAGACTTTTAAAAATGTTTTTTGATAGCCTGTATTTAAATTTAAATCTAGTCCACTTCTTAATGTCGTTTGTCTCAAATTTGTATGCATTTTAACACTGGATTTAATAAATTGGCGATGAGCATAAGCACTGCCCTCAGACGTTCATTATACGTTTAAAAAAATAAAGTAAAAAAAAAGAAGAAAAATCAAAGATCGCCCCCTTGTGTTGGACGATGGAATGACAGAAAGGTCGACGTTCACGCCTTGTCAGGGGTCGAGTGCTCATTTGGAAACTCTTTTGTAATAAACCGCCCGTAATGCAGCAGGTTTACTATGAATGAGCTTGAGCACCTTCCTGGTGAAGGCGTGGACGCTGGCGTCGTGCTGCTCATGGTGATTGGGCGGGGGTCTGTAGGGGGCGTGGCATACGTCGTCTAGGCATCACTCGCAATAAGATGAACTTGTGCTAGGTTTCACTGACGTAGCGAGCTAACATTGAATTATCATCTGGCTTTTTTTTTTTTTTTTCTTCTTTTTTTTTTAAACTTAACTCCAGTCAGACTGAGTCACTTCCAGTTTGTTTCTTGGCATTACAAAGCAATATTACCAGCTCTTTAATGTGGAAAAACAAAGCTATAAATCTACTCATTGGGCTTTTTTTGATCTCCTATAGCTAAGGTGTGTTTGTATTTTATTTTTTTGATTTAAATTGTTTTGCTTGTATCAATCAGTGGGAATGTGCATTTGATGGGTTAGTGGCATAGGCTTTAGACAATTTTCTTTCAAGTAACAAAATGACTTTGCTCGCTTGCATGCCAGAGTATCGTTCATTTCAAAATAAGAGTAAAAAAAAAAAAAAAAATGAAATTGAAATATTTATTGGGAAAGGAAAAAATATAAACAATTTTTTTTTTTTTTGGGTGGGGGGGGGTTGAATGTGTAGCCATTTAGTGGGGCTTTTGAAAGCTAGCAATATTTGTTAAGTTTTTATTATGTGTTTTAAGGATTCCTAAACAAAACGTCAGTAATATTTGGAGGTACACACTGTTGCCGAGGCGACGAGGTTGGCACCGGTTCTTTGCGCTGTGTCCAAAATTCAAACGAGGTACTTTGTTCAAACGTGGACCCGTTAAAGACCAAAGCCCTTCTTCACCTCTAATTAAGGTCGCTGTAGTTGGGGTTGTTTTTTTTGGTTTTTTACCTTTAACCAAGTCTCTTGCTGAGTGCTCACCTGTGCTCGTACCTTCTCACAAACCCTCACAGTGAAAGGTTTTATCAGAGGAGCAGGATCAGGCTCTTTTTAACCTTTTTAAACAAATATCCACAACTCCTTCTGTGCCGTGATAGGAAGAGAGCATGAATTACTTTGGAATTCCTCTCACTTTGATATATTATATTGTGACAGCCTCGTAATTTGACATGATGTATTGTGTACCTCCCTTTTTTTTGTTTCTCTTATTGGGGATCAGTGTAGCTCTGCTCTGTTTCTTTATACGTGTGTATATATATATATTGTTTTTTTTTTTTTTTTGGTTTTTTTCTCCTGCCAGCGGTCTCTAAAACTGTGCGACTGTCCGATAGCAATAGAACCACAGAACGTGTACATTTCTATTCTGAGAATGAAATGTTTGAGTTCTGTGAAAGAACAGAATCCTTCACGATTGGTTGGGTTTAAAAAAAAAAAAAAAAAAAAAAAGAGGGAAAAAAAGAAAAGGCGGCGCGTGTTTTGGCCCCGCCTTCAAGCAGAGGGCCTTTTACTCGCTGTATTGCTATTATGTGACATGTTCAAATACAATTGTTTTCAGCCTGCAGGGAATTCTTGTGTTAATGTGCAAAGTAATAAATTGGTATTTTATGCCTATAAACCTTTGTGTTGTTGTTATTGACCATTGCAATTAATGGGTGGTCGCTAGAGGGCAGGCTTTCACTTTTATTAATGTAAGTGATGAGTGTCAGTCCATTTATTTTCTCTCTAGTGGAAGTTAAATTCTGGTCTTTTTTATTTAACTACTGTAAGCTACTTAGAGAGAATCTTGACTTTCTAATAATAGGTTTTAAAATTGTTTATCAGTGTAAAATCTGCCCCAAAAGACGCATTTTTGTGGGGTCATAAAAACAATTTTAATGTATCTTCTATTGAGAAAAAAAACAATTGTAAATTTTATTTTAAAAATAAAAAAAAGTTTTTCTGCTTTATTTTAAAGCTTGTATTTAAATAATTATACATTTCATCTCCTGAGAACCAGCCTATTTTTCCTTTCACTGTAGTAAACTTTAGTTTTTAGTCTGTATTGTTTCTCTCGTTTGAGCTACTGTAGTAATAACATTTATATGTTGACATTTTTGATGGAATTTAATTTCAGTAAAATAGTCAGATATTATAAAGTGTTTTACACATTTATTACATTTTGGTGTCAAAGTGAAGTTAAACTTTTTCCAGAAAACTAAAAGGCCTTTTATTCATGTATATAAGCATGAGAACAGTTAAAAATGGTTGACTAATTGATAACTAGTTTGCTCGTTCTTTGTTTACAAAAAAAAGTTTTTATGTGCGCTAATAAAGACTCAATGTATTCTTTAAAAATTAGTTCATTTAACAAATACATTTCACCATCGCAGGCTACAGACATCATTTCTAAAGAATTGAAGCAGACATGTCATTAAATTTAAATAAAAAATATAAAATCTCTCTCCAAAGACCATTAAATCTCTGGTCTTTGGAGAGAGCAGACGTGTTTTCATTCGCTCCGATAACACGACCTTGGCTACAGCTGGCTACAGCTGAACAGCCTGAAAAATTGGGCCCAAGACTGAAGGAAAATGGTGAAAAAACCGCAGGGAGGCCCTTCAGAACCCAATTCGGGTGTGGAAGAGGTCAAGGAGATGATACGCGAGGGTCTACGAAACCTATCTGCCGAGATAAAGTCGTTGGAAAAGACGCTGGAAAACATACTGGAAAACCTACAAAGCGAAGCAAAGGTACTGAAAGAAAAGAATGAAAGAAATGCTGAAGAGATAAAATTGTTGAATGCCAGGGTTGAACAGCTGGAACAAAAGGAAAGAGAGAAAGATGTCATCATTACAGGCCTAAAGATAAAACCCAGGAGTTACGCGAGTGACGAAGAAACAAAATCGATTGTACAACAGGTCATTGACTACCTGGAGTCGAAGGACATTGTCCTGAACCCTGACAACATCAACTCCTGCCATCTCCTGCCAAAGAAAAATGATAACAGAGCTGTAAAAATAACTTTCACGAATATGAAATTCAAAGGAGAACTACTGAAGCAAGGAAGAAAACTGAAGGAAACGAAGGTTTTTATTAATGAAAACCTGACAAAAAAAATGCAAGCATCGCATGGAAGGCACGCCAAATAAAAAAAGGAGGAAAGATTTTAAAGACGTGGACAAGGAACTGCAGAATTTACATCACACCACTGGGAGAAGAGAACGGAAAACCAATCCTCATCAAAACAATGGAAGACTTGGGCAAATAAGAAGGATCCACCTAAACAACAACATTACTGATGGTAATCATGGATATGGACCCAGATTTATATAAACACTGGAAACAAAACTCAGACTGTGATTATTTTACGGAGACTGAATTAAATGTGGAAACCAAGAGTAAAAAAGATCTGTCATTTATTCATTTCAATTGCTAGGTGGTGGGGTGATTAAGGATTACATTACATTTAAATTCAAAGTGTTTATTGTCATATGTGCAGTTAGAAACACGTTTTCCTGTACAATGAAATTACCACCTTGCTTATGAACTAAGATATAATAATGTGTTTATACAAGTTAAATCTAACAGTGGAAAATACAACACTGCCAATAGAACTAACAACAGCTGGATTAACCTTGATGTAGAGACAAAACAAGCTGCAAACTTGTGTGTCCAAAAGAGACATTCCCGAGTGGTGACACTATGGATGAAAAGGGAAAAAAAACTTCCAAACACCTTCGAAAGAGGAACTATTCTTGCACTGGAGGAATGCTAATACTTGGCAGTTAATCACAAAAAGTTCAATTATCTTTATTATTACATGCATTGGTGTCTTTACATTGCCAGGAATAAAATGTAAATAGTTTTAAACAAACAAAAATGGTTATCCAAGCAAAATATAAGTTTGTTACTGATTATTAAATTAAAAATATTCATAAATGACCCAAATGCATAAGCCAAAAGGAAATATTTTGGATTTATTCGTAGGCTAGCAGTACTTTCACTAATATTCAGCCTTGATTTTGCAGGTCCTGCATATGATTCCTTGCAAAAAAACAAAAAAAAAAAAAAGACAACCAACCTCTAAGTACATTTAATAGTTTTTGGTTGATTGTGAATTCCCTATATATTAGACCTGGGGTTCTCAACTGGTCTCACCCTGGGACCCACATTTTGCCAAGGTCATTACATTTTTTTTTTTTTTTAATTCAACCAACCAAATGTACTTTTTAAAAAATAGCTGTTGAAAACACATAATTTTTTTAAAAACACAAATCGATATATTTTCCTGTGCAACATACATTACACAGCATGCCTGTCAAAAGAAGTTTATTTCAAAATAAAAGACAAGTCCAATATGAGAGATATTAAGTATTTATTTTTTCACCAGCTGTCCGTGACCCACCCAGTATTTTGAATCCAGACCCACCAGTTGAGAATCACTGTATTAGACAAACCATATCATTAGATACAGATGTTGCAGTGTGTTAACAGTAAAGCTGGGAACATGCACACATTTTACCTCATATAAAGTGGAAATTGTGCCACTATGGTAAAACAGGGAGATAAACCCTGTCTGTGTTTGTATTAGGGTCACCTTCCCTCAGCGTCTTCCCCTCTGCTCTCCCATTTCCTGTGTCTGCCGGTTGTCATGGCCACCGTTTCCACGGAGACGAGAAGCAACAGAAGAAAGGGAAACCTGAACCACAGATCTTGGTGCCGTGATATTTTATTCATCGGCACGTTCGTGCATCAACATTCAGGAGAAAAGAAACTGTAGGTAGACAAAAGTGCTGCAGAAGTCACAGTCAGGTCAGAAATATGACGACGATTTAGATGAAATGAGTCAAAAATAAACAAAGGCACAAGATGTTTTAGTTTAAACATTTTTTTTTAAATTATGAAATTGAACATTAGAGCAGAAACATGTTACGAAAGGATCAAATAACCTTTAGTGGTCACTTTTACTACAGGGTTGTTAAAAAAAAAAGCTCACATTGGTTAAAGGAAGCAGGGTGGCGTGGAATGGAGCGGCACAGAGCGTGTAATCCCCATTGTACAGGCCCAACCCGCGTTGTCTTTGTGTGAACTGATCCAGCTACAAACACCACCCAGACCCACGTCCATCCATCTCTCCCTCCTTTTGTTGTTGCCCCCCCCTTCCCTCCCTCTGCATGCCGTGGGCTCCAGTGTTGCCTCCTGTAGCAGTGGCATTGGAGGGGCACATGTCCAACTGTCCAGCCCTGATTTGCGTTATTTTCCTTGCTCTCGTTAGACGCAGGAAAACCTATTTGGGCTGCCAAAGACAGCAGTATGGGGGAGGGGGGTTGTGGGTGAAGCCGAGTCTGAAGTGGCCTCATCAAGGCTTTCGAAGCCCCAGCGCCATTTGTTGTCACTGAGGAGACACTTCAAGCAGCGACAGCATCTGATCACGAGCTCTGGAACAACTCGGCTTTTCTAACCTTTTTTTTTTGTTGCTGCGGATTGAAAAAAAAAAAAACATCTTACAGGAATAACTCATCTTTGTTAAAGCTTTAACACTGGACTAAAAGGTAAAAACCTGCATGGTTTGGCTTTCCATGCAAACCAGGGTCACCATTTCCCCCCCCCCAGGCTGTGACAGGATACACTCATCAGTGGCTTCAGTCTGAGTATCAAGTTATATCCCAGTGATCCACCTCAGTAAGGCTACACCAAACCAGTGGAGGAGACACTGAAATCAACATCAGCACAACCAGAGGACAGTTTGGTTTGGACGTAAAAAGAGGAAAAAGCAACGTTTCTCTTCATCCCTGAAGGTGGTTGGCTTTCAAGACTTTCAGAGGAACAGCTCCTTAAAGCTCTCCACAGTTCTGCCACAGGTGGCTGCACAGCATCAGCTACTCAATAATACATCTGCACAGAACAAAGGAGGAGAAAGTGCAGAGAAAGCAGGTGAAAGAAAAGTTATGGAGGAATAAAATCCACAAACCTGAGATGGATGAAGACAAAGATGTGAGCAGATGTTTGAAGGGAAAAGAAAAAGACAAGAACATTGTTGTTGTTGATGATGTGACGACCAGGGGAAGAGTGTAGGAAGGACCAATTCAAGATAAAGAACAGACTTTAACAAACGACAAAAAAACACAAAGGCAAGCTGTGGCGTCGTCATGGTGAACACAGGCATGCAGCTGATCAGCTTCACCTGTGCGGTGACGGGTTGGATCATGGCCATCGCCGTCACCGCTCTGCCCCAGTGGAAGGTCACGGCCTTCATCGGCTCCAACATCCTCACCTCTGAGATCAAGTGGGAGGGAATCTGGATGAACTGCATCTACCAGACCACGGGCCACATGCAGTGCAAGACGTACGACTCCATGCTGGCCCTGCCCCCGGACATCCAGGCGGCCCGGGCCCTCATGTGCCTGGCCATCTTCATGGGCTGGCTCTCCTGCACCGTGTCCTGCTGCGGCATGAAGTGCACCACCTGCGCCGGGGACGACCGCCGCGCCAAGGCGGGCATCGCCCTCTCCGGCGGGATCCTCTTCATCCTGACGGGCCTGTGCGTGCTGGTCCCTGTGTCGTGGACGGCCAACACGGTGGTGCGGGATTTCTACAACCCCAACGTGCCCGTGATGCACAAACGCGAGCTGGGCCAGGCCATCTATCTGGGCTGGGCGGCGGCGGTCATTCTTATGATCAGCGGCGCCGTGTTGAGCAGCACCTGCCCGCTCATGGAGAAGGGGGGCCGCTACCGGAGGGGCTACATCGGCCGGAGCTTTGCTAACTCCCCTGTTTTAGCACCTGATCCACCAAAACCCATCATGACCAATAACAGCCTGCCAATGAAGGAGTACGTTTAACGCTGGGGTGTTAAATACGGACCAGGTTTTAGGCGGGAAAAGGAACAATTCATGTGTTCAAGTTTGCACTTCAGTTATAAATTACACATAAAGTATGAAAGGAATCAGGGTTGGGGTTTATTTATCATTATAATTGCGCAATCGATAATTAATTACAATTATGGCTTACTTGTAATTGTAATTGAAAACATCTGTTTCTGTTGTAATCATAATGGAGTTCAGATAATTGACTGTATTTGTAATTTGAATGAACATTCTATTAAACATTTTGTCAGTTGTAATTAGGGCTGCACAATTAGTCGAATTTTAATCCTGATCACAATTTTGGTGACTTGATCGTCTGTGATATTTACATTTAAAATACGAGCTGTGCATTCTGTAATAGTGTATTTCTTCAGTTAACTAGTTCACTTAGTTACAATTTAAATTCTGGCGTTATTTTTTAAAATTATCAGTCCATTTTAAAGCTTAATTTTTCACTGTAAACAGTTTGTTTAAAAGAAAATATTTTTCCCCTGATATGATCAATAATTGTGATGCTAACTGTGATTACAATATTGACAAAAAATAATCGTGATTATAATTTTGGTCATAATTGTGCAGCCCTAATTGTAATTTGATTAAACGCAAAACTGTGGCTTACACATATTATTAATCATTAAAATATGTTTCATATCAAGTTTTTCCTCGACCTGTCAGTTCTCTTCAGGATCTTTTTTTTTTTTTTTTAATGAATTTAAATCTATTTAAGATTTTGTGGAATAATTTCAGAAAAAATTGTAAGATTTTGGAAAAATGTGGAGTTCTTTCAACAACAATTTACAACCGGTCAGTTACATAATTATTATTCATGTTTTTTGTCATTTTCACTTTTTCCTGCGGGCCGAATTGAAAGTTCTGAAGGGCCGGATTTGGCCCCTGGGCCTTGAGTTTGACACGTGGTCGAACACATGATCAACATCTGAAACTCCAGGTCATGTTTGTCTCACAAAGGTTTGAAGTTTGGTCTTTAACTGCGTTTTAAATCAACGTGCACGCCTGAGGACTGCAGTGAAGCCGGTCACATGATGGCACTAACGCTTATGTTACAGTGATTGTAGTGATGAATTATCTGTTTATAACATATTCACCCAAAAATACTGAAATAAAGTCTGCAAAAGTGTGCTTCACGAACAAAGTACCTCACTTTCTGTGTGTGTGTGTGTGTTAGAATCTGACATGAATCCCAGTCACTTTGAGAAACGAAACTCATCCAAATCCAGAGAAGTTGAGCTTTGATGGATTCAGATTCAGTCTTTTCTCCAGCGTGTTTCAGGCTTTAACTTTCCTCACCTCGACTCCATGAAGAACGACACTTTGCACAGCGTATCTGTAAGAGGACAGGGGAGTGATTAGCTCATCAATAAATCATCAGACGCCTTCAGAACATGAGAGTCAGACGTGTTTGACGTCTATCCAGTGAGGATTAGCATGAGTTATTTTATTAAACGTGCTTTCAGGGGTAAAACATTCCAGGATTGTTGTTTTAATCTAATCCTGGACTTGTGAGTTATTAAATTATGAGCTGCTACGGACAACAAAAGAAGCTTTTGGTATTTGTTGGAAATAGTTTGGGGCTGAACTTTTGATTTAAAAAAAATAAAAGCCAGAAAAGAAACTACAAAACATGCTTGCAGTTTGTAATAGGGGTGTCCCGATCCGATATCAGCCAGAAAACGAATATCGGATTTTATCGGACTGCATCTAAAATCTCCGATATAAGCGCTCCGATAAGTTTTTGTTGTTTTTGTCCCCACCCTCAGTTGTTCCCACCATATACTGACAGTAAAAAATAACTGAAGTGAACTTGAATTGTTGACTATTGTTCTCTATTTGAGTGACATCACATGATCAAGCCTTTTCTAACATTCCACACGACAAAATAAGTAATAAAAGTATGTATGATTCGTGCTGATATAGTATCGAATCAATATTGGTATCGTCCAACATGCAAGGCAGCAATATCGGTATCGTATCGAAAGTGAAAAAGTTGTATCGGGACGTCCCTAGTTTGTAAGCGGGCCACGACCCAGTTTTGGCAATATATCACAATATTTCACCGCACGATTATCGTATAATCCAAAAATGTCCAAATCAATTTTTTTAAATCAGGTTTTTTGACAAAAAAAAAAAAAACATTTAAATGTGCTAACATATGCATAGTGAACCACATTATGCATTGTTACACTATCTCGCTCCTCAATGCATTTTAGCTGGAATTTGATTTGATTGCAAACAGAACACTTAATATACCACTTGTACTTGAATTACAGTTCGTTACCATTTACTTGTTAAAAGACATGAAATAAAATGCATTTCATGCCATTTTGTACTTGTAAAACTAAAATTTGTAATTATCGATACCGCGATGTATATCGTATAGTTTAGTATCGGGATATATCGAATTGTGACATGCAAAACGTGAATCTTATCATAAGATTAACACCAATGCACACCCCTAGTTGGGAACCCCTGAACACTCAACAAACCTGAAGGATAAACACACAAAAAGTAGTTTCACTCTGACTTTGCTTTTATTGAGCAAGAAAAGGTTTACAGACAAAATTTCTGTAAATTAAAAAAAAAAAAAAGAACAAAACGTGCTGAAATAGCTAACATTAGCTTAGCATCGACTTTGTTCCAAGACTGAAGCAAGAACACAATCAAAAGTTTCACTAACCATCTAAAAGTTTGTATTTATTTAATATATGTAACTCATATCTAGCCCAACGCTGCCACTTTATTAGGCACACCTGTGATTGATTAGCCAATCACATGGCTGCAATTCCACTTTTAAGGAACTATTTACCTTTTTTTCATGAAGAAAGAATAAAAATAACAAACCAAGGCTCATTGTATTGAAAATAAATGGTGCGTCCTGTTTATGTTAACCATATATATTATTTACAGTACCTGTTATTTGCTCATTTGCACTTGGAGACTCCAGAGACTTCCATGTTTTGGGAGCAGCCTCCAGCAGCGACAGGTCATCTGCTTTGAGCATGTGAAGCAGAGTTTTCCTCTTCAGGAATCTGAGCACATGTGCTGAGGAAAAGTGGCTCATATCACTGAAGCTAGTTAGAATCTCATGAGTTTATCTGATGTGAAAATCTGGATGTGAAAGGATACTGTTGCCGATAGTGACGCTCAGCATCCTGCAGCCACTCCAGCATGTCGGCGACCGACGGGGTGACTGCTGATCGTTGGGTTACAGTATGGAGATCCAGGTCCTCAGCGTTCTGCTGGTACAGACGGAGGACTGCACTGACCTGGTTAGTGACGGTGTCTCTGATGGACTGGAGGGACGACCTGAGGGAAGCAGACAGGTAGCGTTCAGATAGATTTTTGCTCTCAAAGCATTAAAAACAACTTATTGTAGTTGTCAGATGGAACTGAAGCAGAGATTTACAGGTTACTGTTGAGAAAATTAGTCTTTGTATTGAGGAATTCATATTTTTATTCTGAATTAGGGTAGGAAAGGGTCAGAAATCTTCCGATAAACTTACTGTAAGAGATCAGGAATTTTGGGAATATTAATAAAGGTTTTGTTTTTCTGAAGACTGCCGAAGTAAATTAAAAAATTCATATTTTTCACGGGGAATTATTTGTTGGAAATGACTGAAAATTGGGAGTAACTTTAAATTACTGATGCCAATGTTTTAGATCACGTGTTAAACTCAAGGCCCGGGGGCTAAATCCGACCCTTTAGATCATCCAAAGAAACATGAATCACTGCATAAACTACTAAATATTTACGTTGTAGCTATCTTTGTCCCGATAAATACACACCTTTATTAAAATGACACAATGTTTGCAGCAACGTTTGTGCCTTTATCACACCAATGCAGTCTTATTTTATTGAAAATTGTGGAAATAACTCTCATTTTTTTGGAATTCCAGCATTTTCCCCACAAAACTTTTCTAAATTACATTAAAAATTGGTCACAAAATAAAGGATTTTTGAAGTGTTGTTGATCTTGCAGGGGCTGATATCCATCACTTATTGATCGGATATTGTCGCTGACCTTTCAAGTGAAAACTTAGGCAAATTTGTGTTAAAAGTGCACTTTATTTCTCACTATTTATTTCTAGGTGTAACACTGCCCTCTCTTTTTGTTTCTCTCCCTTTAGTAAAGTGTTTCTCACCCTTCCTTAGACAGGGCTGGTGATAGTCACAATTACGCAATAAAATACATTCATTTATTTAATTGTAATAATAAAAATGTGTTGACCTTCGACAGCATGTGCAGACAATTTTTTTTAAATGAGTTTGACACCCCTATTTTAGATGATGCTAAAATATATTTCTATCATTTATGAATATTCTCAAAGTTCCCCTGTATTTTTAATTTATTTTATACCAGTATTTTCTGCCTTTGCAACCCTACCCTGAATGAATGTTATCTTATTACATTTACACAAAAATCTACTTGATTTTTTCCTACAAACCCTGTTTGCAGGTGTAATCAAACAGTAATCACTCACATTTTCTCATGTATTCGGTTCAGAACGGTATCGATGGCTTGTAGGAGTTTGAATCGTAGTCGATCCTCCAGATCGGGGAAGTCTCTGAGCGGTGTGTTGGAAAGCTGTACATTATTCAGTGCTATGGCCTGTTCTGCCAGGTTTCCTAAGGACACCATGAGAGGGCTGCAGTCCGCTAACACACCGAGCCACAGCTTCTGACTGCTGTCCACACTAGCAAAGCTTCTCTGCAGGGCCTGGTGCAGGGAACTAAGGGCGAGTTTAGACATCGTGGACGCGGATTCAGAGGCAAATTACGCTCAAGATTACGATTCTGATCTTATTGTTGTAAAATAAAAACCAACTCTGCTTTCCTGCACTGGTAAATGAAGGTAAAACGCATATTTTCGCTGGTTTTGCTTCACATTATCCCACGTTTCTCTGTGAGCCTCGGTTTCCTGATGTAAACAATGACGTGTAACGCTCTGATTGGTCGACACGCTACGTCCTTCTTCTTCTCTGGCGTTTATTAGTGATTGGCAAAGTGACAAAAAAGCTATACCACCACCAGGTGGGCTTAGAGTAGCAATTTTAGCAATTGTTTTTCTTCTTTTGCTTTTTTATTTACCGGTGAAACAAAGTGATAAAACTAAAGACATAAAAATACAATTTGGCAGCCAGAACAGTACAATTATTATATTTCAGGATAATACTGTAGTGTGGATGAGCAGTGAAATAAGGATTGCTGAAGTATTGTCAGAAGTCGCTTTTAATTGCTGGTTATAGAGCAGGACAATCGTACACAGTGTTGTTACACACACCATCCACACTGTCAGACATGAACTAACTCCTCCTCCCGCCAACACTGATCTAACTCTCGTTCTACTCCCGCCCGCTACGAACTAACGCGAGAGTGAGGATACAGCCCAGAACAAGAGGAACGTTACAATCACATTCATAAATCAGGGCGGCAACACACACGGTAACACCTAACATGGCAACCCAGACATGGCAACACATAACAAACATTAACACTGGATTCACCGGCATCACAATACATTGATGGAGAATAAATGAATAAACTGGTTTTATTACCTCAAAAAACTATCTAAAGTAAAAAAAAAAATAATAATAATATCAACATATGGTAGTTAAACTTCTAAATAAAATGCTTTTCGATTTTTTGAAGGGAAAACACCAGAATTCCAAGACACAAACAAATATACAGCACAGTATACAGAAAATTATCTCAAGATTGACGTTTTTCATTCATTTACATTTCATTAAATTTTACACATTATCATGGGATAACATTAAACGACTCAAAATCAGATGTAGTTGAAACAGCTTTCTTCCTGTTGATGTTGCCAAAATTACCACAAAGTAAATAAGAAACTGATCAAATGGATTCAATGTATCATTATTTGATTCATAAATAAATGTATTTATTATCTATTAATACATGTAATGTTTTTATTTATTACGTCGCGCTTCAATATTATGCTCGACATTTCCTCACACTAAGTGACAGTAATGTTCTCTTGCTGTGGTTGCCGACCGCTAATAAATACCACAGAAGAAGAAAAAGAACCAGAAGCTGATTGGTTGAATTGAAAAGTTTAGCTCCGCCCAGCGCGAAGATTTGAAAAACTGCTAGTCGTCGTCGAGCGGACAAGAAAAACATCAGGTATTTACTTTCTTTTTGACTATTTTGGCTATTTAAACAACATTTAGCTATATCATACTGTTTACCAGATAGTTTATTGTTAGATATGAGTTGAGTTTGCATAGAGTCCGTTTATGGGGAACGTGTTTAGTTCCACGACGTTAGCAGCGGCTACATTTTGGTGTCGTGGTTCAACCAGTGTCCAGCTTAACCGGTGAAAACCCGACTTTGTTGGACAGAGACCCGCAAATATAAAACCACTTTTTAAATTTATTTTGATTAATTTCTATAATGGCTTGTTAATGCCTCCATTCAACCCTGTTACGTGCACGTCTCCATTACGTTTACACAGACATACAATAGGAAGTTTGTCATCAGGTCGAAAGGAAACCATTTATGGCAGAACACCCCAAATGTCGCTTTTAATCAGCAGTACGCCATTAATCACTAATTCCTTATGTCTTAATAATGTCTTGCTTCTTTCTATTGTTTTGCATTTCCAGACATGGCGCCCAAAAAAAGAACAACCAAACGGAAAAACAACCCGAAGATGGCGAAGCTGGAGGCGTTTCTGGAGGATTTCGACAGCGAGGGTGATTATTATTCATATTGTCACTTAACTTTAATTCGTAACATGAATAATTGAGAAAGATAAGAGTGTGCAGTTCATTTCACAAGTACAGCTATTGTTTGAATGAGCGAGTTTGTGAGTAATATAGTCACCATCTTTTTGTAGCAATCTCACACATACTGATAAATAATTCCTTAAAGGAGGTTGTCATCTTTTACAGAAGTGTATTACATTCACTCGAAGAAGATTTTTTTCTGAGTTATTTCATTTTTTGGTTTAGTTTTTGGGCTATTTTTTTCCCCCCTCGGACAGTTTTTGTTTTGTTTTTAGAGTAATTTTTTCTGTTTTTCTTACAATTTTTTCCCATTTATTGTGCTAGTATTTAAGTAAGTAATTTTCTCTGTTTTATGAACAAATTTTCCCCTGTGTTTCGAAGTAATTTTTTTGTTTGTTTTCCAGATGATTTTTTTTCTGTTGTTTGTGGTATTTTTTGCCCTGAATTATTTATTTATTTACATGCTACATACAAGTTTGGGTCTGCAGATTCCGGTGTTTCCGTGTTTGCTCTCAATAAAGAAACAAATGCATCTGTTGTTTCAAATGCCCTCTAAGCTCAGAAAAAAATAGTTTGAAAAATGAGCACAAATGAAAAAAAAAAAAAAAACAATAAACAGAAAAACATTTCTCAAAAGAACTTAAAAAAAACAAAAACAAACTAGTAGTCCAAAAACATGAAAAAATAGACTGAAAAACTGAGAAAAATGAGTCTGAAAAACAAAACAAAAAAACCCCCAAAAATAAATTATTCAGAGAAAACAGTTTTTCGTTTTTTTAGGGGACACAGTCTGCTTCTGTAATCTTTTGCGTTTTTGTTGCACAAAATATTTTCCCAACACAGCTTAAGCAAAACTTGATCTGTATATTTTCATACAAATGCAGACTGTGATGGTGAATTACATCCTGGAACCTTTTATTTTAACAGTACAAACCAGAGTTGGACAACTGAAAGGAAAGATCAACCAGCTAATCAAAGACTGTGACAACAGCTACAACATGGGACTCATTAAGCTGCCAAAGGCTGTCAGACTAATGAACTGGCTGGAGCACTGCAGTAAGTAACACGTATGAATAGGGTCCCTTAACTGGGACTGATACTGGTTACTTTATACACACATACAGATAACAGGGGTTTAAAAAAAAAATGTTTTCCTTGCAGAGTTTGTAAAGCCAACAACACCAGAAGTAGACAGCAAAAAGGTAACGAGAGATAAACGTGACTTTTGAACGTGTGTGTGTGTGTGTGTGTGCAGTGTTAAACATCAAGTGTGTGTTCACAGAAAGAAGAACAGGCAGCTATTGTTGAAAGTGTCGTTGCTGAGGATCACGCCATCCTGCTGAAATCAGTTAAAAAAAGTAAGTAAAAAAACCTCAGAAATACCAAAAAAGAAGTGTTTTTAGATGAATGAGAGCTATTATTAAAGCATAAGTGGGGCAGAACTGGGCTCGTAACTGGAGGGTTGAAGGTTAAAATCCACTGTGGGCCATCACTGTGGGACCTTCAGCGAGTCCCCTACACTTAATTTCTTTGAGGACTCTCTTGAGAAAGAGATTATTAATCTCAATGAGACTTTCCTGGTTAATTAAAGGTTAAAATAAAATAATTTTATTACATTTATTCATCCCACAGCAACAAAGACAAGAGGCAGAGCCAAGTCCGTTTTACAAGACGAGAACACCCCTAGCACAACAAGAAAGGTAATGGAGAATAGAGTGTTTGCGTTTCAACAATACCTCGTTCTCCACTCATTTCCATGTCATAAGCTGTTTCTATAATTCATTTTTAGGCCAGAACAACCAAGAAACCCCCAACCACGTCAAAAAGAGCCAAAGCCCTGGCACTGAGCAAAGAGAGCACCACCATCAGAAGGTCCACCTCTGCTTCACTCCTACTCGTTATTTCTCCTCTGCATCATCTGAGAACAGACGCTAATGTTTCAGTGTGTGTATTTTAGGTCGAGCAGGAAGCCTCTGGTCACTCCCGCCCGTAGCGTGCTGGATTCTTCTCTGATGATAGGCTCCACGCCACTCGTGACGCCACGCTTTGACCCACGGTGAGGCAGCACGACATCTTCACACTATTTGATGTAGTTCATAGTTACAGTGAGTATCATGTTGCTCACCATCAACGTCTTTCATCCTCAGACTTCCAAAGACTCCCGCTGTACGCGTTCCCCGCCACAAGGAGAGAGTCTTCAGCATTTCAGTCAACGGTTCTCCCATATCAGGAGGAAATGATGACATCGTCATTAACGTTCCCGTCGGCAACGGAGAGGTGAGGGCACAGTTAGAGCTCCACGCTACATTTAAGGTCCTTTTCTTACACATAGTCACTGGAAATTATACAAATTTACTGCTTTAACCAAATCAAGGTTAGCCAAAAATGTGTTTTCCAAACTTTTTGTTTTGTCAGTTTTTATTAAAAGTTCTCTAATTTTTACACATGAAGTAAGAAGGTGCGATTATGTTATCGTTTACATTGTCAAAGACATTCCCACCAGTAAGAATATGTCATCCGACAATATAAACGGTAAATCACCATTGATGACATACGTAAGTGTGCGACACACTCAAATGACGTCGGTAAGTGCACGCATTGTCGGAATTTAGAGAGGGCCACTGGCCATTTGGCCCTCAATATAGCAAAGTATGCCCCTAAAAACCTTGTTCCACTGGTCAAATTTGCCCCCATTTTAGATCGCTGTTCATAGGAGCTCTGCGGTGTGCGCTGCCACTGAAATATAAGACTGGGATAAGAGTGTGTGGAGTGAAAGAGCAATCAAAAGCGCTTTGAGTGTCTATGATAAAGCACTATATAAAATCCAATGCATTATTATTATTATTATTATTAAGAGCTAATGCTAACGACTTCACAAAAGGAAGAGACCAAGTAAAAAGAACACGGCTTACTGTCATCAAAGGGCCACCTCTGTCCTTATGGTAAGATTTAAAACTTGTATGGACGGCTAAAAGCTAACATGTCATGCCGTGTGAAATAAAAGGAACCTAAGTATTTACAGAGTTAAAGTCAAATAATAAAAACATGGTTATTTTTCCAACTGCAATTTAAATTTTTGTTTTTTTTTTTTATCCCCTTTCTAAATTGTCTTATTGTTATCACCAGCCCATCATCAATTATCATAGACCTGGGCAATATATCAAGTGTCAAGATATATTGAGATTTGTTTTGGTCATATTGAAAATTACAATATTGCCTATATCAATATACAGTATATATTTTTAAAATATATAAAGTACACAAGTATATTTCATGGTGGCAGCAGTTTTGATGATGTAAATGAATGTAAATGAGTGTTTGGTTGATGCAGAGCATTCAGCTGCTGGCCAGTCAGATGGACTCTGTGGATATGTCCATGCTGGATGAGACGGCTCTGAGGAGCATCCGCCTTCTGCAGGTACACTACTCACCTCCTCTTCTTCTTCCTCCTCCTCTGTGCGCTGATGCCTTTAGTACGCCTGTGTTTTCTCACCTTGTTTTTTTTTTTTAAATGTCTTTCTCTCTTTTCAGAATCGTCTCACAACACTGTGCGGGACGTCAGAGTGACCGCCAGCTGACAACTTGTAAAATATTCTAGAAAAAATAGCTTTTATTTTAAGATTTTGTTTGTATGTTCATTGTTTTTTTCTTTTTTCTTTTACTTAAAAATATACACGTGACTCATTCACTGTGTTGCATGTTTAAATGTGGGTTACAGTGTTTTATTTTGCTGTTTATTTACTGTTGTTAGTTCTTGTTCATCATTTAAAATCCAGACTTTTTAAAGTGTTTTTAGGCAGCATCATGTGAGCTGAAGCAGTGTTTTTATTCCAGCTCAAGCTGTTGCTGCTGACCTGAAACTCATAACACGTGACATGCTGATAACTGATGACTGATAAATAGACTTAAACAATCGGCCAATCAAATCGCTTGATTTCCTTGTATCTGTTGAACAGTTTGCAGTAACTTAAAGAAAAAAAACACAAAGGTTTTTTTCTTCCTGCTCTGAAGTTTTTTTTTTTTTTTTTGGTTTACACACAGAAATGAGGTTATTTTATATGTTACCCAAACAGTTGTTTCTGTATAGTGGGTGACAACTAAAGCATGCAGTTAACCAAAAATGTCTTCTTTTTAGTTAGAATACTGCTGTCTATCTAACTTTTAGAGAACACGTGTCAAACTCGAGGCTTGGGGGCTAAATCTGGCCTTTAAGTGCATCCAATTAGGCCCGCAGGATAAAGTAAAAATACAAGATCTTAAAATACTGTGTAAATGACCAAATAATTCAGTTGTAGACATGTTTATTTAACCTCCACAATATTTGCAGGGGTTCACAGTTGTCCTCGTGCTTATGTCACACGACTACAGACATTTTTAATGACCATTTGAGGAAAAAAACTAAATTCTTTGAAAATCAAATTTGTCCCTAACAATCCCACAAAGTTCCTCTAAATTACATGAAAAATTGGTCACAAAATCAAGGCGTGTGAAGTGAAGATTACTAGGGCACAATATTGTGTTTTTTCTTTTTAATCCCACCCAAAATTTGTGGTTCCTGAGATTAAAGTGCTTCGTATTCGACCCCTGAGTAAAAATCCCTAATTTAGGCTTTTACTCGATTAAGTTTGTTGCTTTAGAGCAAAAAATAATCTTTGATATGATATTTAAAACAAAAAGTCGTGAAGTTATGATTCACTTCACGAAATAATATAAATAAAAGATCCCTGTGCTAATGTTTTTATCGATGGCATCCACCGAAGTGGTTTATTTTTCCTCTGTTAACACGGAGCACATTTCACAGTCAGTTCTTTTTCATTTGCAGCCTCTTTTTTTTGTTTTTTTTTTTTTTTTTTCTCTCTCGAGGTGTCAAAACTCTGGCTCTGGTCCACCGAGAGCTCCAATTGTTCCAGAAGTTTGATCTTCTGTGTATAGAAAATATGGAAAACTGTGTGGTAAATGTGGTGGAAAGCCTGTCTTTTCATTATAAATCTGTGGTTTATTTTGGATAAATATTGAAAAACTGACGTCATATTGTTTGAAACAACATATTAAAACAGAATGTTGCACTTTTTCCATTACTAAAGTGGAATAAGTATTCTTATTTTGCACATAATGACTATCTGTGGAATACGTCCAGTGTGGCACATTTAAAGTAGCTGGAACCTGTTATTTTTATTGAAAGATGTGTAATTGTGACCTAAAATGAGATTTAAGAGGGTTTTTATGCATTTATCACTATAAGTACATATTGGAAATGTAGTGTTGGACAACATTGGGATATAAAATATTAAACATCCCTACTTTTATGTAGATAATGAATTGCAATCCAATCGTATTTAACTTGTCTTTGGTGCCCAATAAATTACAGGTTATTGTTTTGTAATCAGTATATATATATATATATATATATATATATATATATATATATATATTATTACATTTTTATTGTACATCTAAACAGGTGAAAATAAGTTAACTTCATGTGTTTATGCTTCATTGCAGTCTACACTTTACAATCACCTGTGCACCCCTGTGTTATTTTAAATTTTTATTTATTAGCATGTTGGTTTATTTGAGATTTCTGAAGCTGTAACTGGGTATTATGGCCACTAGATGGCAGCATTCCACCACTCTTTAAATCTGTCTCTCTGAGGTTTTTTGATCTGCTTGAGAAGCCAAATATGTATATTTAATTTTACTGGATTTTATTATTGAAAACTTTCAATTGCACTTCGAAAGCCACTGTGTGAGAAAAATTAAAATGTTACACCTTAGTATACAAATTTTTATACATAAAGCTGACATTATGGTGTCATTATTTTGACATACCTGTCAATAAGTCAATTCAACTTTATTTGTATAGCACAAATTACAACAGTCATCTCAGTGCGCTTATAAAATTCATAATAAATGTGAAATTCATAACCATTAATAAGGTGTCATGAAGGGTTCTTTGTTACCCTAACCCTAGCTAACATCTTTAGATCCATCCACCTAGCCCAAAAAATGCCAACATAGCTCCAAAGGTGTCACAATTTAGCAAGCAAACAACACTTAAGCCTCAAACATACCTGGGCGGAAACCCGCAAATTAAATGCAAAGCTCAGTTTTTACGATTGCGCTGACTTCTCTGCGTAGTTGGCGTCACATAAAACACTGCTCAGTTGTATCGACTCACATTAAATGTAACAGCTTTATTTCACCTCCTGGTGAAACAGCAGGAAATATAAACACGAGCTCAGAGGAGAGACTGGCAGATGAGTTACGACAGTAGCGACACCTTTAAAACACATCCCAGGAAAACAAGGACCACAGAGAAGTGCTAAGAATCATGGGACATGGAGGATTTATTTAATGGAAACTATGTGGTGGTGCGTACAAGTATGTAAGCTCTGAGGTGAGCGGATAGTCCGTTGTGCCCGAGTATTAGGGATGTAACGATTAATCGTAAGGCAGTTAAAAATCGATTCATAGATGTCACGATTGATGTCGATACATTGAAAATTGAATCGCAGTACTTTTTTCAAACAGCAGAGGGCGCTATATATATATATATATATATATATATATATATATATATATATATATATATATCCCTTCTCTTGTCCAGCAGTGTACATTCTGGCCGCAATCTTCTCTTAAACATGTTAATAAATGATTCCTTTCCCCTTCAGCACCGAAAGAATATCTGTAATATTACGTGAATATCTGTGAAAGTCACGTTTTTCTATTAGCTCTGTCTGCTAGCATAGCATCTCTTCTTCACTGCAAGAATTTCTGCATGCCAACCGACCACTGGGTTACCAAATCAGTGAAATTACTGTTTTTTTTTTTTTTCAAGTCCAATTGTTAAGGCACAAAATACATTTTCAGTTGCACTTTTCAAAAGAAAAAGAACTATTATGCAGTTTTGTATTGTTTACTATAGAACCAGAATTTAAATTAACAGGCTTCTTCTTCATTTGTATTATTCCTTTATTTATTTCATTCAAGATTTATTTTTAGTTAAATTGCATTGTTTTGAATAGTTTATCAAGGGATTTTTTTTGACAATGAAAAATAAACGGAAAATAATACAGTATTTTCTAAAGGAATATTTTTCAGTCATCATTTGACTACAGTCCCATTTTGTAAAATAAATCGTGAGAGAATCGTATCGAGAATCAAATCTTATCGGGAGTTGAATGAATCGTTACATCCCTACCGAGTATATATGAGCCTTTAATGACAGCCTTCGTGACACATTATTAATGCTAATGACTGCGTAATGTAATCCTTATGTATAAAACTATAAGTAAAGTGTTAGCAAATGTGAAATAATCTTGTGTAAAAAGAAGTGCACGAATGCTTCACACTTTCAGTCTAATAATCAGGGGTCACCAACCTGTGCTACTTCAATAGGCCAAAGAGCTACCAGTTTAAAAAACACTTATTAAATACTAAATGTTCACATTTTCACTTTAAATTTCAACATGCAACACTTTATTACTCCTAATTCATGCAATTGTTTCATTTTCATTAGGTTTTAGAGGAAATCATGTTCGTATTTTACTTGCCACTAGCAATTTAAAATAATCGTAAAACATGTAATATGTTTGTACAATTTAAAATGATGTAATATCATAGGAATATCATATCTTATCACAACCTATATACAAATCAGTGAAACTTGAAAAACATTTGTTACAATGTTTCAGTGAAAATAAACATTTAAATGTGATTAATTTATTGTTGCTCCGCTAAGGCACTGACTATATCTGTTATCTGTATTTATCTGTGTGGGTTTAAAGCCTGGCAAGTAAATCAGATTTTAATTGGAGCTCATTAATGATGAGAGCTCCAGAACAGGCCTGAGGGCACCTCACATGCACCATGTGGGCTACCATGTTGGTGACCCCGGTTATAAAGGCTGTAAATATCAACCCTTTCTGTGATGGAGTTAAAAATGTGCATCCAAAGCTCCTCCCATCTGCCCTCCTGTGTTTGTGCAGGTACACAGTAGGAGTGTGATGATATCTCGATATGGCGATATATCGAGATATTTATTGTCTTTTAGAGATATAAAATAAAAACTGTATGTTTTCACTTCATCTTTTTTTTTTCTTGTTATGTCAGAGATTATCATAGATTCATTTCTGACCAAGATATCGATAATCGCAGTATTGTCATATCGTGAGATAATGGTTTTTTTTGTGAGCTTTGTATCGCGTATCGTATCGTGAGGTACCCCGAGGTTCCCACCCCTAGTCAACACGCTGCCCTCCTGTGTTTACTCTGTCTGAGCTCACTGTGGCGTCCTGTTCTGAGAGCTGACCTCTGACCTTATGGGGAAATCCTAACGCAGCCAATTAGAAGCTGCTCACGCCTGATGCTCATTAGAGTGGGTGAACCTTTGATTCCCATTGACGAGCATAAGGTGCAGCTTCTCACTGGAGCCTCATGCATCACGTGCTTCCAAACGACAGCATGGTCTCCTCCTCTATCTGCATCCACTCTGTGTGCTTCATCCTGTTGGATTCTTTCTTTCTTACTATGAACTTTATATGTTGTTAAACGCATCGGGATGACATTTGTTGTAATTTGCGCTATATGAATAAAGTTGAATTGACTTGAATGTGCTGACTCTCGTTGTGCAAACAGTGAAGCACGCGCAAAAAAGCAAAGCGCGCATCTATTCTCTCCGAGCGACAGATGTTGTGGTCAGCGGTGCATACAGTGCAGCTCCCTTGTTAGCCCCTCCACACCTGCTCTACATATTTAGAGACATTTTCTCCTCCTGCATGAGAAAGGAATAGATTTGAGAATGCAGTGAATGGCTCAGCTTTCAGTAAGCACGCAGGTAGCGGCACAGTGACAGGTGCGGTATGGATGGGGCGGATCGGGAGGTCACAGAGCAATGTTGATACATAAATCATCTGCAGGGATGTTCAGGATGAGGGACTGGAAGCTGAGCGAGGGGAGTGGGGGAGGGGAGGGAGGTGCTGCAGAGATGCTTCAACACCATCAGCATCCATCCTCCAGGTTGTCAGACTTAAAGTGACAGTTACAGAAAGAATGTGATCAGAGGAAATAATCAACATCATTACGGCAATTACTGTATGTTGGTGCGTGATAAGGTGATGCTTTTTGTTTAAATGTTATAAATTTGACACATTTTATAATGAAGCTTCTGGATTAGACATTTTAGGAAGATTTATTTTAAATAGTGTAGCCTTTGGAGTCGCTTTAAAGTGTTCATTTTACAGAAAATGACAATTTGGACTTGATTTTAGTTTTGTGATGAAAATCTGCTGTAAGTAGCTTAGTTTTATTTTATTTATTTACAACAAACTGTAGATAAAAACAGTGTAGGTCTCAAAGAAATTGAAAGTGTTTCTTCTAAACAAAACAGGAAAATGCTTTTGGTATCCATCACAAACATTGGGTTTGTTGACAAATTGTCTTGTGACTTGAATTCCAGAAGAGAATTGCATTGTGGGATTGGGAATCCCACAATGATGTTTGAAGTTTTGACATTTAAGAAGTGTTTTTACTTCATTCTCTCTGTGATTTCTTGTTTCTTCACAAGAGGAAGAGGACAGTGATTTATTTGACACCTTTTTTCTTCTAGTTTTTTTACAATGTGATATGACGTCACTCCACGAGACACTAAATTTTGTCCGTATTCGAGTGTTTCTGTGGAAAGCTCATATATCAACACCCGCCACTGTTTTGGCACAACTTTCAATCGGTGAAAACACCAGAAATGTCACTTTGGCAGAGCTTTTGAGGGACACACTGGGATTAATAGAGGATGACGGCATCTTTTAGATAAAATACAGCTAGCTTTAAATGCAAAAAAAACAGTCCAGTTTTTTTTTTTTTTTTTTTTTTTTTAATTTTTGCGCATTTTATTTTGAAAAATCTTTACGTCTGCTTTAAGGTTCTTCTCTGCTGAGCTTGATGCATAAACACAGGCAGATACAAACATATAATAATAATAATAGTGGCTTGGATTTATATAACGCTTTTTTCGAGGAGACTCAAAGTGCGTACAGAAACCAGTCACTCACATCAGTCATACTGGTGGGGGTAAGCTACAATGTAGCCACAGCTGCCCTGGGGCAGGCTGGCAGAGGCGTGACTACCACCAACATTCAAGCACAATTATTACCCAACAATGTGGGTAAGGTGCCTTGCCCAAGGACACAACTACAATAACTTGCCTAGAGCTAGATTCGAACCCCCAACCCTTCGATTATTGGACGACAATATATAGCATATTTAAATCTGCAATAATGATTTAATCCTGTTTAAATAAGCCCTGTGTCTGCATCTGACCAGCATTATGTTTTGATACATAACCTGTTTAACTCATTTTAATGTTTACAGACTTTATAATAATTCCTCTATTGATGCAATTATAGGAACATTAATTATTTTCTTAACATTAATTCCTATCTAGAGTACAAATATATACGTTAAGCTTTCAGTGGTTTCCGTTAGTCACGCTTTGTTGTGCAGTAAACTAAGGTATACCACGTGTACATTTTCTGTAAAAGTTACATTTGCCTTTGGTGAGACTGACGCACATGGTTATGTATTAGATTGTGTACGTTTATGGAGACAAACAAAAGGCTTATTTTCTGCAGAAACCTAAAGGAATAATAATTTACATATGAATACATTCTATAATTTTTAATGAAGAAGTTTACTCCATAGGTGGTATTACAGCTACATCATCATTAAATGATAATTTATTCTTACATTTCTTTGGTCATTGGAGACACAGCTCCCATTCAGATCTTAATGATTTCAGTTTTTGCTACACCATTATTCACTGGGATGACATATTAGTAAATTGTTAATAAAATACACACAGCAAGGACACAAAAGAGGCAATCAGCCCTTCTTTGTGTTGCTGTGAGATTGCCAACACCTTTGTAGTTCCCCACCCCGCCTTCCAAACCCGCCTCTGACTCATTTACTCTTCCTGAAATCTGTTTTAGCTAACATGTGTCTGACACACAAATGTGGAACATCCCTCAATAAAGCCGTTCCCTCCCCAAAATGCATCGGCGCTGGGAGTTAATTGTGCTTCTAAACCTGGGGAAGCTGCCAACTCTCCCACCAAGACGAATGAACCTGGCACAGGCGTGTTCTCCCAGTCAAATTAATTCGGTGCGTGTCGAGGCCTCCTGTAAACGCCATCCGTCATTTGCTGAGCTAATCGATTTATTCGCGTGGCCACGCCTCCGTCTGCTGCTGTCGTTCACTCAGAGCAGCGAGGCTCCTCTTTTGCTGAGTTAGTTTGTCAGCTTGAAGATGACAACCATTAGTTTGTATTGTTTGCTCTGGTGATGGAAGGCCACAGCAACACAAAGTGATGGTAAAGTGAAGGAGGAGGAGGTGAATATAAGACCTAATGACCCTCACGTGAAGTATTTTGGCCCTGCCTTCAGTGGCCAGCAGGGTCCTGATGGCACTTTGATGGGTGGCGTCTCTGCCACTGATAGGGGGTGAGGGGAGGGGACCATCTGCTGTGGAAATGAACCCCTTGGTGCTCCCAAGAGATGCAGGAGGGCAACGGTGGTTTGCTGATTGCAGGGGGACAAACTTTTTTGCCTCCTGTTGGCTTCCCAAATCACACATTTATTTGCAGCAGCTACAGAAATCAAATATATATTTGCACAATCTCTGATTCACAGACGCGTGTGCGTGGCTTCTTTAGTGTTGGATATGAAGGTGCCAGATGTGAAAACTTGGTCATCGTTTCATCGTCGACATATTTTGAACATTTAACTCACATTTAGCTCATTTTTCCTTAATTTCAGACAAATTCATTCAAAACAGCGTGTTCTATATCATTGTTAAAAATGTGTACACATGAAAATTAAATCTGAACGTGAAATCTAAATGTAAAAGCTAAAGCTAAATATTAAATCTAAATGTTCAATGTAAATCTAACCGTTAAATTGGTCGCCAAGTGCAAAGCTAAATGTTTTGTAACATTTAGATTTAAGTTCAACATTTATATTTAGATATAACTTTTACATTTTGATTTATTTTTTGTGTGCACATTAAAAATTAGCTAAATGTGAGGAAAGAGAGCTAAATGTTCAACATATGTTTAACTATGAATAGTGGGACACGTAGCTTTGGACGTAAAGTCATGATAGGACCGATCGGGCCTGATTAACTAAGATCCCAAATAAAATTTGGTTCACACGTCAAAATAAATGTGAATAACAGCAGGAGAAACACCATATGGAAGGATGTCTGTGAGAAAGTCGATGCAACAGCTGCAGTCCAGTAAAGATAGACGGATCGAAGAAGAAATGTTTACATGGTTTTTGATGAATTAGGACCTGATAAATGAGCTTCGTTTTCTAAAAGTGCGTACATTGAATTTACGTCTCTGCCTCCGACTATAACTCCAGCCATCTGTGAGTAAAGCTGTGACAGTAACACCTGTCTGTCAAAGAGAAAATCTGCAAAACAGCCACATCGCGTGGGTTTAATTGATCTATTTGCATCCACTCTAACCAATATTTAGCTTCTCCTGGCAGTTAGTTCGTAACATTGTGAAGTTCGCACACATTTTCACTCATGCAAACCTTTATGAAACAAGCCCATGGTTTGTTAGTTAAGCTTGTGTTATGTGAGATATGTCGAGGTTGTTAAAAATAAGTTGATTTTATAAAGTTTGGGGGCGAACTGCCAAAGTATTTTATGTTCTATACAAAATTTCACCTAATTGCAGCTACAGCAACTGTTCGTTAGTTTGTGCAGATTTTCTTTCCAATGGAGGGACCAGTGAGCAAAAGTCAACACAAGTTGTAGAGGTGAAAGCAGAGAATGTGTGGGTGTTAGAAAGATCTATTAACAAGGTTAGGGTTCAAATAAAGTACAAGTTGTCCATGAATGCTTAAATGATGAAGCTACACAACTTTCTCTGTTTTCTGGTCGTCTACAAATAAAACAAATAGTTATATTAATGATGCTTTGGGCGAATGTGTCGTCAATGCAGGAGTTATTTTTCAAAAAATGTACTAAATGTGACCAAGTGATAATGGGAACACGGGCCTAGAATTAATTGGATGCTTATTATGGTGACAATAATCAGAAAAGCTAATGCTCAACTGTAAGGAGGAGCTTAAAGCTCACAGCATTATTACGCACAACATATAAGAACATTAGTGTGGTTCGACTCAAATCACAGAACAAATACACCCCAGACTCCCCTTAAGAACAAAAAACGAAACAGAAGAGAAAAAGTAAAAAATAAACTGTAAATATAAAATCCATTAGCTTTTATTGCCTCAATTTACAGATTAATGACAAAGCAAAAAAAAAAAAAAAAAAAAGACACGTTAGCAAAAGGAAATTAGACGACATATGAAGAAGGAAACTATTCCCTCCATCACTTAAAGATGCAGGTGATTAGATTCTATAGACAATTACAAAGCCTTTATTATTACTAATTGGCTGATGTCATGCTTTACTGCTACTTTGACTAAAATTGAAATAATAAAGTAAAGCAAACGTTGGAGAAAAAGTATTTTGAAAACTATTATTTTGATGCGATTCATCGTTTGCTTTGGACTGCAGTTGAATCCAGGTGGGCGGGGCTTATTGGTCACTTTTTCACTTATTTACCTGTAGGGTATGTAGGTATGTAAGTGTGTATTAGACTAGACATGGCTATTGAATGAAAATTAGTGTTGCATATTTCTGTTTTTACCAACCTGCCTTTTGGCATCTATTGTTATGTTATGCACAAAGAATGTGTAGCTAATGCTATTGCTACTGTCCCTGGTTGGCAAAAACAATCAGACAATGTTCAAATTAATATATAAAATCTATGTATCTATCTATCTATCTATCTATCTATCTATCTATCTATCTATCTATCTATCTATCTATCTATCTATCTATCGATCTGTCTATACCAGCGGTTCCCAACCAGGGGTACGTGTACCTTCAGGGGTACTTCAACACACCTCAGGGGGTACCCAGAAACATTTGTCAATTTATTTTTCTAAAATTATGAGAATTATGAAATTTCCGCATGCTCACAGACATTTCCCTTATCTATCGATAACATATTGTGACACAACTCTTTAAAATACACAAAAAAAGGTAAAGATCAACACCTGAAATGGTCAAAACATCAGAAAAATATGCGTGAAGCTTTCAGACGAGCCTTCTGAGGCAAATTAACAAAATAAAGGGGTACTCGCCTTAAGACAGAAAAGAAAAGGAGTACATTGGACAAAAAAGGTTGGGAAACACTGATCTACACCAACACTTACTTGGTAGAAATCAGTTTATTCTGGTTTTCTTTATAATAAATTTGCATTTCAGATGGTGATTTTACTTAGTGTTAAAGTTAAGATCAGAGGGAATCATAATAAAGACTCTTCTTTAAGATAATCTAAAGCAGAGCTTTTTCAGGGTCACCCAAACAGCTTTAGCTCCGACTCATTTTCTCCAATTAATAAGACAACTGATTTCGTGAATAAAAACTTCTTGTCCAAACTTCTCCTGGAGTCAAGGGCGGAAAGCTCTTACCTCGACTAGAGACGTGCTCGATAGCGAAAGACACCAACTTTGTGTCTCTACGTCCTGATGCTGAACTACGAGCAGATAGAAAACAAGCGTTTCCCAATTGTTTAGTGACGAATATGCGATGCAAACGAAGCGCAGTGATCGGCGAGAGTGCATGGGTAAGGGAAAGTGATTTCTCACCCCATTCATTACAATCACTATGAGAGAAAAACAAAACAAAAAGAAAACACAGAGGCCTTAAAATGAACAGAGGAGCAATAGCTTGGATTGCTTTTGAGAAATAATTAAAACCCATTTGCAAAGCTGGTGGAAAAACTCCCATCTTCTGCCCTGTATACAGCAGACCTTCAAACCACTATAACACCTATTTGTGGGAGTAATCCAACCCACTGTGGCCCTCAATTAGGTATAAATGACACAGCAAATTGGAAAATTAGAACTAGAGGGAAGGATAATTTGCTGCAAAACAAACTAAAACCAATTTACCAGGAGAGCAGGAAAGAGACAGAGGGTCCGTCTCTGTCCTCCAAGGGAGAGAAATAACTCTAAATAACTAATAAATTAGGTTCAGTCGTTTCACTTGGAGCGTGGACTGAGCCACGACCCTAGAGGTCAAAATTAGTCTCCAACGAAACAACATTTATTATTGTTGAATATTTGTGACAGAAACATAAATGGTTTACATTTTTGAGGCGATCTCGGAAATGGACAAGGACATTTTTAACATATTGTCTCATAAAACGGGTTAGTGAGCAAGTGTTTGGAAGAGATATAGATATACGGAAACACGTCAAATCTCACACAAAATCTTTCAATCAGGCAAGATTTGAGCGTACGGCTCCGTCCTGCACTTCTGAAGCAAAGAAAATGTAATTACAAGATGTAACTTAATTAACCCCTATTTAGCTTTTTTTTATTTCGTTTGTCAGTGTTTACTTCAAATAAAGAAAAAACCATAAAACAGAAAGAAAACTGGGAACCTTTTAAACGGATGCTCTATTTAAGAGTGACTAATAGCAGGCTTTTCAGTTGAGGGAAAACGAATTGTATTCCTACATATTTGGACGTTAAAGCTGCTGTACCTGTATTTTCATCTAAAGGTACTACTGACCCTAGTAATGATGCTAGTGTGTCAATGGCGGATGTTGATATTGTGGCGTCTGGAATGTCACATATCACAGGGAACACCAAGAGCAAAAGTTCCAAGGTGCTGTGTTTCTTTACTGCGTATGACTGAGAGGGAGATTATTATTGATTCAATGTTTTTACTGCAGATTTTAATGTTCTTATTGATTTTCAAGCACTTTTTAATCATGTAAAGCACATTAAATTGCCTTGGTTATGCAACGCGCTATGAAAATAAATTTTCCTTGCCTTGTCTGGTGAAGATACAGAAGAAATACCAGTAAAATGAAGTAAAAACACTTTTTTAAATATCAGAAATGTAACTTTGAATTTTGCCAGAGATTTCCAATCCCACAATGCAATGCATGAAACCTTTCCGGAGTTCAAATCACATGACCCCTCGTCAAAAAACCAATTGTTTGTGATGGAGTCAACAATATTTTTGCAAGCGGCAATTTCAACCATCAACATCCATCCATCCATCCATCCATCCATCCGTTTTCTGACCCACTTGCTCCACTTTCAATATTTGTTTGGTAATAAATTCTCTATTTTTTTGTTGTTGAAGAAATACCTTTGATATAATAATCTATGAGGCCTGCATTGTGTCTTTATCTCTGTTATTAAAACATGTTAGGGATTGTCCCTATAGCAGCTTTAATAAATAGCTTGAGAAACATGTTATACAGTATCTGTATATCATATATTTGTGTTGACGTGGCATCAGGTGCATGTGAATCGTGCAGAAATTTCCTTTCCTGTTATTACTTCACGTGGAGCTGCTGTCATGCACACTTTGATATTTTCTGTAAGTTTAGCTTTGGTGGGAGTCCAGCTCCCTTTATGAACCCATAGGTGGTGCATGTGTGTTTTCTCCCTCTCCACAGACACAGACCCCCCCAGTTTGTTCCCACCACAGTGACTGGCTGCACAGACAAACATCTGCAGCCCACTGCGTCTCATCTGTCACTGCATGCAGACACGACGTGACAGTAACTCTATCCAGGTGTGCTTCTCGGATCCTGTGTTTATACAGTATAACGCAATAAAAGAGTTGATAACATTAGTGAAACACAGATTACAGACTCCCAGACGGATCTGTTTGGACTCACAACGTTATAGAAAGAAGCTGTCATCATTCCCAGCGCCGCTACTGATCAGATGCAACAGTGAGTGACATTAGTTACACACACACACACACTGATACTGAATATGAAAATGATTATTTTTAAATAGAATAATCTATCTATCTATCAAATCTGGCGCCATGTGCCCTTTATTAACGCCATCAGTGTGTTGTTTCTCATATCTCAATGGGTCAGTTTAGCATTGAGGCCTCTTTGATTTGTAATATAGTTCAGTCAGGATCACTTTAGTCAAATTGTTTATTAGAATGCAATTTAGCCTTGGCTGTAAGCCTCTGTTCTGGGACCTCTCTGTCCTTTCAGCAGCTGCGTGGAAAGCCTGAAGCGAAGGGAGCTCCCCCTCACTCTTTCATGGAAAGGCATAAGCAGAGAGAGCGGTCAGCAGGACTCCCTGCAACAGAAGCACAGGCGTTAGATGGCAACAGAGGACGCTGAAAGGATACAGAAGAGGAGGAGCTGGGGTGGCGGTGGGTTGGAGACGTTTGCGTACGAGTAGGCATGTTGCAGTGGTTTAAATACAGCGCCGTGACTAACTCTAACCAATGGGAAGCATGGAACATGATTAGCCAGATGATTGACTAAATTAAGGCGATGATGCTGTCAGTTGTTAACAGCTACTGTCAGCTGATGGGGCTGTGCCTGCCTTAACTAACATGATGCTCAATTTTTGGCCTTATATATATATATATATATATATATATATATATATACGCAACACACAATGCCCTTTGTGTTTTAATGAGAACATATTTATTTTTGACTCTCTTTCAGAAGCTCAGTCAGTTATGGGTCTGTACAATATTATTTAATGTATGAGTGGGGGCAAGTTAAAGATTTTATTATTTTTTATTTTATAATGTGCATTGTTGGAATGTCAGTGCTAAATAAATATTGTCATATTTTGAATGGATTTATTATTTGACTCATTGATATTAATTCATACAATTGCACTGTTTTCATTTTAGTGAAGTTAGTACATATTTATACCCATAAATACAATGGGAATAAATAATTTGCAAAATAATTTCTTTTGGCTTTCAGGATTTCGGCCTTGGTTTTTGGTTTCGGTGCATCCCTAATATATATACAGTATATATATATATGTATATATATATATATAAAACATCATGGCAATATTTAAAATCATTCATTACCAAATACCAAAAGGAGAAAAAAAACAACAAAACAAAACAAATATCCACTGAAACATATTCCATGACCGAAAAGGAACAGGAAGAAGGAAATCTATTTTATCTGCCCCTCACCCAATACACAAATAAACAATAAAAACAGATGGTGAGCCTGGTTACAGTCACTCTTTACTTTTTTCCGTTCTTGTTGACCTGTTTTAATGGTCTCTTTAGTCTGTGACATGTGTTTAGGCTCCTGTCTGTGTTTCTTGCCCCTCCCTCAGTGTGAGAGACTAATTAGGCTCCTTCTGTTTTCACTCACTCAGGTGTTTCTCATCCCCTAATGACCTTCCTTCTCTAACCAGAGGAGTGTGTAGGGTAGACATCTTTCTCTTCTGTGACGTCTCCTGTTCCTGGTAGGTCTGCGTCCTACTTTATGCTTTTACCATTGGTTGATCAGTGTGTTACATTTTCAGCACCTTTGCTTTGTTGACTTTAATTTCTCTCTCTGCGATTGGGTTCGGCCCACTCCTCCTCATCCGTGACAGTAATGAAAAAGTCTTTAAAAAAAAAAGAAAAACTTCAAGCGAACTTCTTTATTAAGTTTTCCAGATGCAACAATCTATATTTATGCACACTCGTGTAAGCCATTACCAGTCAATTTACACTTGTGACTTTATTAGTTGGAACCACAAACTCGCGCTGCCTCATAAAAGCTAAAGCAGAGGCCGCTTTGCTTTTATTACAAAACGATATTTTAATTTCAGTTAGACTTTTATTGTGTTTTTAAAGATGAGCTACAGTACATAAATTAACAAAATGAAGAAGAGAGGCAAACCCGAGCAAAGAGGGATAATAAACTACTCCATAAAAGCAATTCTGTACAATTGAGAGAAGAGTTTGTTGTGTTACACCACGATGAGTCACAGGGAAACATGAGCTAAAGGTTGTGCTGAAACAATATGAATCCTTTCCAAAGATGGGATGACTGTTCATTGGTGAATAACGAGTATGAAAAATAGAAAAGTATTTATCTCTTTACACTCGGAGAACTTAAAATATTACTGTTCTGTATTATGTGATTGCACATTTTTGTTATTGAGACACAATTTTTACCTTTTCAGTAAAGGTTAAAATACATATATTTTTTTTTTACCAATTTTGTTGAATTTATTTGCGATGGGGCTGAAAATTTTGCGTTCTTAAATGATTTGCAACAGAAAAAGTTTGAGAACCAATGAAATATTTTTGGACATATTTAGGTACATTCTTACCCTGCGTTTGACCTTTTCTATTGGATTAAAAAAGCTGAAAACAAGCAATAGCAATCTGGTTTGTAGTATTGCTGAGACCCTAAAGGGACATATATATATATATATTTGTTTTTTTAATTGAGAGCATGTGAAACTAATACGTGAGCGCGATAAAGTTCTAAGGGAGCACGTAATAGTTTTAAGCGCGCGCACGTAAAATGTTTTACGCACGTCAGTCATCAGGCTGCATGCTTTGCCCGTAAGGAGTTAATCATGTTAGAGGATTTAGTAAAGCTTTATTTCAACCTGAGGGTTAGGGTTAACAATTACCTTTATGTGCTTGTTTACGCAATACTAGTATTATGTGCTCGCGTGTAACTTTTACGTGAGCACGCAATAAAAAAAAAAAATATCCGTGTCCCTTTAGGGGCTTCGTATGTAGTAGATTGTGTGGATGTTGTTTTTTATTACCTGACCCCTCTCCTTCTTACAATACCCTTGCCGATACATCTTGTGACTTTATAATATTGCGATATATCGTCCCACCTTTACATTGTATATATGTAGTATGTATTTAATCCACTCAAAATACATTATTACTTGGTTTCTTTGGTAATAGACATTGGACGAAAACCATACTTACATCAGTGCGTACTGTACATCATACAAAGTTGATCTCAACTCCTCGATATGTCAACGGTTTGATTCCATTTCCAATCCCACTGTTTCCAGAGCTGAGGTAAATACTTTATTTTTGTCTCCATTTTGGAAGAATGAAAGTAAATCTTTTCAACTGCTACAAAATCCCCGAAATGGTCTCAGAAAAATGTTCTTTTTTTAAGTCTTCCAGGTACAATATTGTGATTATCGAGCAATACTTGATTAGGCATTTGCATATTAAGGGCCAAGAGTTTCTAACAAGATGTCTTCCACATATTGTTTATCTCTCCAGTTGAAGTGAAAGGAAACTGTTTGATGTGGACGTCTCTGTTACATCTGTTGACTGGATTCAGGAAATGTTTTGCTATTCCCAGTGTCTCACTGTGTACGTCTGCTTTGTTGCAGCTTTTGATTCTTATTTTGGTCTTTGTGAAAACCCTTGTGGCATCTCATGTGGATCTTGTTGGGTTCTTTCTTTCTTACTATGAATTTGATATTGTTAAGAGCTTTGAGATGACTTTGTTGTATTTTGCGCTTTATAAAGTTGAATTGAATGGAATTGAATCTGCTTTTTACATGCCCCTTTTTAAATTAACATTGTGCACTCATTGATTTGGTGTCTTCTTTTGTACAAGCGGCCTTTGAGAGAGAAAACGAGCCTAAAAACATCCTCGGCTTATTGACGAAGGCAGATTTGTCACCTAAACTGCAAAAATGTATATTTATTCAACATGGTTAAATCCATTTATGCAGGTTTATCTGTTCACATATCAGTAAGAAAGATCTGTTTATTGATCAACTGGCTGCACTGACAATAGTTAAAAACCCCCCACAGAGTTCAGTCTTAAAGCAAATCCATTTGGTCTGTTGATTCAGAGTTGAGAAATAGTTTTTGGCCAAAACTTCAGATTTGTAGTAGCCTGTCAAACACCATAAATCACCATAATCATTGAACAATGCTTCAGTTTATGCTTTCTTATTGTTTTACAAGAAAACACATAACCGATTGTGGATGCGTGTCCATACTTGCATTTATGATATTGAAAGTCACATTCAGTATTTGCATTTCCTGAAGAAAATGCAAGTGAGGATGCAGGTGCTGGTCCATGTCATATAATACTGCATTAAAGTAGCATTAGCATTAGCCTAGCATTAACTAACATTAGCATTAGCCTAGCATTTACTAGTATTAACACAGCATTAGCCCTAGCTAGCATTAGCTTAACATTTGCTACCATTAGCATTTGCTACCATTACCATTAGCCTAATATTAGCATTAGCATAGCATTGACCTAGCAATACCATTAGCTAACATTTAACATTTACCGAGCATTAGTGTTTGCCTAGCATTAGTGTTTGCCTAGCATTAGCCATCAAACAGCTGAATATTTTAAAAGTCGAAGCTTTTAAATCTTAAATCAAAATGAATGGGGACATTTAAAAAAAAAAAAAAAAAACAAATGATAAAAGTTTCACAACTCACAAAAGTAAAAAGTGAATCGTCAAAATTGATCAAACGCTGAAGGAATTAAAGCTCGCCAAAATTCTGACAGAAGAAAAAAACCAGATAACAATAGTATAATGTCTCCTTCCTTCCAAACCACCTTTGGCTCTTGTCTTTAAACAGTTCCTGAACACTTTCTATTCCCTTGTCAACGCACATCACAACATTTGAATCATTTTGCAAATTTAAATTTGTGTATCACACTTTGTACTTGTCACAGTTGTACAAGCCTTTCCTGGTCAACGCTAAACATCTCTGGCTAAAATGATTTTTTTTTGCTGTTAAACGTGGACCTAAAGGCACATTTTCCCCCCACATATTGCTTTTTACGGGATAACTGGACTGGACGGTGTAAATCCGACTGCTGGCCCCTCGACTCGTGTACCCGTTGCTCTCTGAAATTGATCTCTGAAATCCTGACATCGCGCATGAAGCGAGGTGAACAAAAAACGCTGACCTCGCTGTAAGCAACACCAGCGCGGCGTTAGCAGACAACCTTGCTCCAGTGTCATGCATCACAGCGCGGTCGACCTTCAAGGCCCGGCCTCAGTCCGGTCAGCCGCGAAACACCAGCAAAGTGTTTTTCCTCCAGGCAGGTGCCCATTTACTTTGACAGTCTCCGGGGAAACAGTGCATCATTAGAGACTGGGGGCGGAACGTCTTGCCTGTTGTAGCAAGGTGCTAAATTGCTGACTTTCCTCCCCCCTGTGCATAATCAGTGCATCACATCAACGGTAATTTGATTATGAACGCCGATGAGACCTTGAGGAAGGACAGGCGCCGCTGATTGGAACAGATTACAAGAATCCCAGCTGAGAGAAAGGAACAAACAATTCAATAGTTCAAGGTGATAGTAGTCGTGTGTTTACATGACATTTGTAGTCATGCCCTGCTCTTGTTTGTGCTTACAAATAGTTTACACTCTCCCATGTGTTTCCACCGTTCCCGTGGAAACAATAAAGCTGCAGCTGCAACAACGCGTCACACATTTGCATGGTGATTGCTTTTTTTTTTCTTTATGTTTTACTGCAGCGAGCAGGAGGGAGTGGATTCAGCGTTCCCCTGGTACGGGTCGATGCGAGTCATGCTAATCTGAAGTTTCACGGTGATCATCTCAGAGCTTATTCAAAGCGACTGAGCGAGGCTGTACCTGCCAAGAGCCTCGCTAATACAGCAGCTCAGCAGGTTTAACACGCATTACTGCAGGTTTCCAACTGGAAGGACTTTTCTCACATTTTCCTTGTTGGCTTTTTCACAAGAAGTGACAGTTAACACGATTCTCTGAGACACACGCAAGAAGTTCTACTCATCATAAGAAAAGCATTTTTAAACACCTTTTTATTTATACTCTTTACTTACAATTTTATGTTACATGGACGACAAAAAAAAAAAAAGGATTGCTCTTTGTGAATATTCAGTCATTTATTCTATAGTGAATCAATTTTGTCCATCCATGCCTCAGCTGGGTTCTCAGGTAATGGGTCCATTTCTCCATTACGTATATTTCCTCCAGTATATTTGTCCATTGAGTCACTGTTGGTGGGTCAACTTCTGCTCTTTTTTTTTTTGCTGCGATTGTCATCATTTTAAAAAGATAAACGTCACTTTTGGAGATGACTGCCACTGGTACAAGGCCAAGGTAAACCACAGGGTCCAGTTTTAACCACCATTGTACTTCTATTGCAACTGATGAATTAAATTCACTGAGGATAGTGATGGTTACACTGGTCAGCTCCACTCTGTTCTGAACTCATTCATTAATCTTATCCTGGCACATAACCCTGGAGCAGGGAGTTCAATATCCTTTTCGTTCAGAGGACAAATACAGAGCAGTAAGATGTGATATGATTTAAAAAAAACTGCAATTTCAGGTCATTGTGTCTTAATTTGTACTTCTAGAATAATTTGTAAAGTACAGTATGCAAAGCACCAACAATGACCAGGCAATAAGTGACAGATATCAAATATGCAATATTTTCTCTAAACTTCCATGATTTTGTAACCAATATTTATTCATTTTAGGGAAATTCTCGAATAATTAAAGGAAAACTACAGGATTTTTGGAAAATCGAGAGTTCTTTTAACAATTAGTGAATAAAAAAAACTGCAATCATGTGATTTAAGCATGGAATAAGTTTTGGGAGGGGCTGAGATATCTACAGCAGTCTTCTCCAACACTTCCTCATTTATATTATACTATGTGGAGATGATCCTCAAGAGTCTGTAGCATCTCACTTCAATGCTTTGTTTCCTCTTATGCAGCTCTGCTGTTTGGTGCCATGTATGGACCAAAACTCATATTTTGATATCAATTCTCAAAATTGTGATAAACATCTTGTTTGTTTTAATTTAAATAAAGTCTGACCAGAAAAACAATTCAGGGCACATTTATTTACAAACAGTTGGCCAATATGTGCCACCTTTGGCTTTTTCTCCCATAAGGGACAGCAAGTGTGAGTGAGTTCTGTAGTGTGGCTTGTTTAGTGTAGGTCTGGGATAGGATGCACTCAGTAATCCATCTAACTGTGCTTTTCATGCTGTTCTGAGAAATAGCAAAAGCAGCGACTCCTAAAACAAGTGTTTTAATGCAAAATAAGCTATAAAAAAAGATATATATTGATATAGGTAATATTGTAATTTTCTATATTAACAAAATAGAAAACTCATTACAGTATATCTTCAATCTCGATGAATTGCCAAGCCCTAGCTGTAGTCTCCCTTTTTTTTGTGCTTTCACGCTGATGTTTTTATCCTTCTATATTTCTATATGGGATTGAATTTACTCAACTCAACTTTATTTATATAGCGCAAATTACAACAAAGTAATCTCAGGGTGTTTTAACAAAATATAAAGTCTATAGTAAGAAAAAGAACCCAACAAGATCCACAACAAGCATTTATCGACAGTGGGGAAAAAAACTCTATTTTATAGGAAGAAATCTCCAGCGGAACCAGGTTCAGAGGTAGCAGCCATCCACTTCCACTGGTGGGGGTTAGTGAACAGAAGGACAAACAGGATTGGATAGGATTGACCATCCGAGTGTTCCAGACTAGTTGAGCTGCGAGCCATCGATCAGGAACAGCCAGTTCCAACATCAAGACACCTGAAACAGAAAAGAGAGCCCTCGGAGGGCGAGGAGTTCTCTGTAACGTTCTGCCAAGGATTGCCTGTTTGAATTTCCCTTAATTGAGTTCTCACAAAGTGATGTATGAAATAAAGTCAAAAAACGACATGTGTATATACTGTAAGTGATGCCTCTTATTAGGTAATAGTGTTATTTTATGCTTATATCTACACTGTATGAGCATGTGGTTACAGTTTGAAGAAAAAGTGTATTAGATCTATATTTGATCATTAATGCATGCGCAACTGCAACCCTTCAGGATCAGGACTCCAATATTCTTGATTTTATAGTGATGGGATGAAAAGGAAGCTGATATTTGATGTCGTATCTCCCCAGGTGATGATGTAGATGGTAAAAAAGGTGTAGTGTGGAAAAAAGGTCTCCGTTGAAACTGACTTGCAAAATAATACAAAGTTTATTAAAACAAGCAGGATCAAAAACCAGGGCAGTGACAGAAACCCTGGGAGAACAAGGGAGGTCAAATCATGCTCTGAAGAAATCCAGCCCGGCAATCACATATATGAACGGACGAGAAACCTGAAACCCAACAGGTGGAGTTTAAAGCTTTAACTTTAAGACAAAGGGAAGCAACAAATGTTTATTGCGGAGGTAAAACTCCCATATCAACAAACGGAGGCCGGAGTTAGATACGTTTATGGCATGCAGCTGTAAATGGAGGAAGATCAGGCACATGAACAGGGAAACCTCAAGGTTCACAAGTAAATACAACATTCCAACAGCAGCACTTGCTGGTTATGATTATGAAAACATGTGTCCAAACATCCAAATGGCTAACACTCAAATCTAGGTAAAATGTATAATGCATTAAATGAATATCATGTGAAGCAGTCAATACACCTCAGATGAGAACGTGCGGACGCGTTCGTGACCTTGGTTACAGGCGACAGCTCGCTTCACTCGTCGCGTGAAAGCTTGGGCGTTAAAGCGTCTAGATGAGATCATGTTGGGAAATACATCACTGCCACAGCATCACATAATTGCTAATAAGGCACAAATGGAAAATTAATTTCGGGGAGCGCTCAGCTGTGCCAGCGTAAATGGCTCAGAGCACTGGTGGAGTTGGCTCTGGTGTGAAGGAGCGATGTGCGTGAGGTATCTGTGCATTGATTCATGTCCTTTAGCACTTTTAATACCCAATCGATACATGTCAGAGCTACTGTATGTGGACGCACCCGTTAGGTGACAGGTGGAGGTAATGAAAGGAAGCAGCTCGCTGTCAGATATGACCTTATTACACAGCCCAGTTTGGATGGGTCAGCCTATCTGCAGGTTAATAGATAAGGTGTTTTCATTAACTGTTGCACAGCTCGATGGGGACAAACCCAATTACACTCCAAATGTGTGAGGGGAATTGAGACAATAGGATGTCTTTTAGGCCAGAACAAAACAGCTTTAGATTGTGAATACTTAAGACCTAATTTGTATTTAAAAACCTTAATTCCACTCAAAAAAACCACATCAGTTTTCATCCTGTTCATTACATCACCTGTATCTCAAGCAGCATCTTTCATTTTCTATCTTTCTTACTTGGCTGAGATACTTATTTGGCTCCAATCCCCTGATAACACACTGGCTATATTACACAGCTGAGGCTATCGCTGAAGGATTCGAGGCAATAAAAGGTTTTATTTACTCTTATCGCAGGCAGCCACCTCCAAAAAACTCTACAGTATTATACAGATCAAGACACTTTCCACCATCCACCGCTGGAAGAGGCGCAAGTCCTTCCCCTGGCAAGATCTCCTCCTATTTTTGTTTATTAAAAAGCTTTATTTTTGTCGCTGCACATTGTGCATTATTGCCCTGCATTCTTCTCCCACGAGAAACTCCACACACACACACACACACACACACACAGTGAAAGAAAGAAAGCACAAACCAAAAGAAAGGAGGAACCTGTGGTTAAATGAGGTCTTGCCTTTAACCTCTAAATAAACTGGAGAAACTGGCAGCAGGTGAGGGGAATTGTCGCCCATTTCTCCACAGAATGAGCAGAGCAGCCGTTATAGTACCTACACACGTGTGTTTCATCTCACTTTATATCATATCCTTCACTGTTGTCTCATTTCACCCTTTCTTTATCACGTATCCTAGTCTCATTTCATGCAATCACATTTTATTATTATTAAAGAGTCACTAACCTTTTTTTCTGCTGAATACTTATGTTTTTTGGGATTAAAGGTCCCATGTCATGCTATTTTTCACCCATCTCCATTTGTTCTAAGAACCCCAAAAACATAGTATTTGAAGTTTATTTTCCCAAACTCGCCTGTTTTCCAGAGTTTTAGCCTCTGAAAAGTCACTTTCTGAGCAACTCTACACAAACAGGCTGATTTGTGTCTTACTTATGTATATTTATGAGTGGGCGTGTCTATAGACGGGACACTGACTTCCTCCTCCCCGCTCGGTGACGTAGGGCCAGAGGATGGCCCGCCATCCTCCTACCCACTCTGTAGCCGGGCTCATGCTGCTTTATAAACACGAGACAGAGCGTGGGGGCGTGGCGTTCACCGGTACATACATAGACTGTAGAAAATCTATACATAGCACTGCGCGAAGGATTCTGAAATGCTCACCTTTGTGGGCGTGTCTGTTCACAGGTCAATCATGGCAGAGAGCTTCCTGGTGGCACGGCTTCTCCAGCTCAGTGCCACGTCAAATTTGTCATCAAAGTGCTAACACGTCATCAAATTGTAGCGATGTGTTTGGACTCAACCTGTGGTAAGAAAGGAGCAAATCACCCTCTAACTCATGATTGAGGGAATCAATGAAAAAACACTTTTATGATGCTTAAAGCACAGAAAAGTCAATTTAGCTTAACATGGGCCCTTTAAGTCGTGTATTTCAATTTGGCATATTTTTGTTGTTGAAACCCGGCTATTACAACTGAATTTTGCAATTGGCTGAGAACGACATTCTGTGACGTCATTGGACCATCTTGTGTCACAAACGAGCGCTGTTGGTCCCGCCCCTCCTATAAAAACTAGCATGTCAACTCTGCAATCTGTGGTGAATAGGTAGAACTGTGAATACAGATGAATACTGAGTATTTAGTAGCTATAGTTAACATAGCATAGATTGTTCTTTGGAGATTTTATAGTATAGACTGGGCGTGTCTTAACTGCTCCAAGAGCCCCGCCCATAATCAAGGCATTGTTTACATTTCCAGCCTAGTGGCAGTCAGTGAAAACCAGGGGGTTCAGTTACACTTTTAGAAAATCTGGTATTTTCTTAACTTTTGTAGTTTATTCTTATCCCTTCATTTAATTTTGTCTCAGCCGATTGATTTCCCGCCTTATTTAGAGAGATTTAATTATATATACACCTACAGTGAAAGCTGATCAAAACTTATTTCATATTGCTCGTTTTTAGATCATCTGTCAGTTAATTTGTCTCATTTTTCACACCTCATTTAATCTCATCTCATTAACTTAGACTCGTCTCATTTTAACTTTAATTAAATGACTATCATCCTATTTGTCCCCATGTTTCTCATATACACCAGCCAATTATTTAAATCTATAATCTTTTCACTCATTTTTTAATCTGATGTTCTCACAATCAATTACATACAAACTAAATAATGAAAATGGTATTAGAACAATAAAAGTCTTGATCTCAAAAGTACAACAGGGTTTTTTTTTGTTTTTTTTTTTTTATATACATGCACATTTTTTGAGTTCCTTAGTTTTTCAGGCAGTTTATTCCATAGTTGAAATGATCTAAATAAGACAGACTTTTGCAGTAATTTAGTTCTAGGCCGATGAATGATGAAATCATGATGAAGCACGCCTCGTAGAATGATAGTGTTTGGTTTACATATCTAAGATTTTCAAACAATGAAGCTGGTTTATCGGTCAGGATTATTTTCTTTCAAAATAATAGTAGGTTGTTGTGTATTTTGTCTTCCAACATAGACCAAGACAAGGTAGAATGTATTCCGGTCAGTTATGTCATGTTAGTTCAGCAATTACCCCACAGAGTTTTTATAAAACACCATTTATTTCTTGATTTTTTTTTTTTTTTTTTTTTTTTTTTTTTTGGGTTGAGAGGAAAGCATTGTTTGTTTGCTGTTGCCCTTAATTAACCCTCAGCGTCCATCACTTCCTTTCTAACGTATGCTAATAAGGTGCCAGCATTGCCTTGTAATGTGTTAAATTGTGCAGCTCCTGCACTTGTAGCTATGGATCCTCGACGCATGGCACATATCAAGCCCTAATAGTGGAGTTTCCTGTGCAAAGTTGTGGGATGACAGACGTATGGCAGGAGGAGCTTTTGGCGCTCGGCTGTGACACGAGGTGACCTTGATGCGCTTGGCGTTCCCATATGGATATGGAAACATAAAAGTGAAGCCTGCATGTAGGGCGTAGTGACAGCCACCTTTCCCTTTTCCTGTGAGGTGTGATGGATGGTGTGAGCCCCTCGCAGCATGTCATTTTCACACGCTTCCCACCGTGTACCACTGGCAGGAAGACGCAGTAAGAAGGCGTGTTGAGAGGAAGGTCGTTTGAAGCCAAGGTGTCTAATTTACACCAGTTAAAGAGCGCTTCTGTCAACATGTTGACGGCGATGTTAAAACGCGTGTTTTCCTCGCCCTGATCACAGATACAAGACGTCTACACTTTAGAGACACGTTTCACCTGCTAATGCATGCTTCCGCCACACCAAACCTGCAATATAAATAAGGATGGTCATTGTGTTTTGTCCCAGTCTGAATACAACTTGTAATTTGTTTGCCTGGAAATATCTCCTCTCGCACACTTTTGTTGTCCTTGGTCCATTTTTTATTTTATTTTTTTTAGACAAGGCTCCATGCCCTCCATGTAAACACCCCCTGTGATGTGGTTTTAGAATAAAGAGGAGTCATATCTGCTGAGCTACCCTTGCTGTGAGCACCAAGTAGAGACAGTCCCAAAGGAGAGAACCCATCACTGTGTGATTTATTGTCTTCATGGGCTCTGTGGTGCAACCAGAGGTGGAAGGAAAGGGTGAACTACTGGACGTATTTCAGACTTCACACTGAAACTATTATGCACCATCAAGCAGTAATTACAGCATCACACGAATACCAAACTGTGCTTTTTGATCAACTTTTTCTAAAAATGACGTAATATCTTCTGTAGGGGAAAAAAAACCCCACATTTAAGATACGAGCAGATGCATCTTGGAAAATTTGGGGGGCTTTTATTGTATCAGAACAACTTTTAAAGGGATACTGAACATAAATGACAGTTTGACTGAAAGATATCTTACCAAACTTATGTTTGTTCAGGGGTCAAATATGGATCAGTTTGATTGGCCACAGATTTTTTTGTGGGAAAACGAGTAACTTCAACATTATTGTGCTCAAATTTACACTGCTATGTATACATGCAATACAAAATATGTAAGAAATCAACAATATCCAAGCAATTATTGAATATTTCTTGGACTTCTAAGTGCACCTAAAATCTACAAATATGCACTAGAATTATTGTTTTCTTCTGTACACTAATAACAATTTAATGATAATCACTTTTTTCTTTAATTAATTGCTATTTATTGCACTAATGCAAATCTGAAAAGGAACTCAAACTTACGTGTTGAACATTTTCAATAGCGTTCGTCGGTGTTTGGTTTTTAAACTATCATTACTGACCATGTCAAAGCAATAACAATATTAACGATGATGACCAAATGTCTCCATAAAAGCCTCATTGTTGTTGAAAATCTGGAGCTTCTACATCAGATCAATAAAGACAATCCTCTTTGTGCTGCTCAAAACTACCTCCATATCTTCAGCTGAGCTGCTGACCACCCAGACGCAGCACAGACCTCCCGCATGTGACCCAGAATGATGCGAGGGAGGTTATCAGTCCCTGTCAGGCCACACAATCAGACCCATTCCCACTCCAGTCCAGTCAATCACACAGAACTCAGTATCATACGCTCCCAGATGGCAGTGACCTCCTTAAGTCATCATAAGTCGGATTGTGTACCTGGAAGCAGGTACAGTTTTAATAGGAGAGTGAACATTTTACTGTAAATGTGACAGAAAAGGTCAAAGCATCATTAGGTAAATTATATTCGACATTATATTATTGACAGACTTTATGTAGAGCAATGAAAAATTAACCTGAGTCTTAGATTAGAAGAAAAAAACCAACCAAACCTAACTATGTTGACTCATTCTATGGAAGTGAACATTTGAAACCATGGGTTAAAACGTTCAGTTCCATAGAATGAGCTAAAAGATAACTCAAAAGGTATTTTGACTGATCTTTACTAAAATGCTCATATACAAATTTATTGATATATTGATAATTTTCGATAAAAAAAAAAAAAAAAAAATCTGCATTGAAGTGTCATGCTCGAATGTTTACCTTGCCTGCAAGATGGATTCTCCTGGTGTTCACAAACACCAGACCCGTGTTGCAAAAACGGCAAAAGTCACTCAACTTCATTCGGGAATCGAGGTCCAAGGGTTTGGAAGAAGACGTGTGAGGAACAGAACATTTCACCCCAAATCAAGCAGCTTGGGTTCTGTTCCTCACCCGTCTTCTTCCAAACCCTTTGACCTTGATTCCTGAATGAAAGACTTTACTTTCATCACAAAAGAGAACCTTGGACCACTGGCCAACAGTCCAGTCCTTCTTCACCTCTTTTTTTTTCTGCAAAAACTGATAAGTAAATGGTGATTTCTTCACAGTATTCTAATTTTGGAAGCTGGAAGCCCAAATTAATTAAAAATTAACAAATAAATAATTGAAATTGTTTAAATTGTGGGCCCTGAATCTATAATCTATGAAAATGTAACTTTTTGAGTGGAATTTTGGAAATTAAACAATCTTTCCATGATATTCTATTTTTTTTTGGAAAGGGTCTGTAGTACTCAACCATGATTCATTGCAAAATTCATCATTCACTGTAAAATGATCCTTCAAGCTATAAATCAAACATCCCATTTTCAAAACAAAATCATCTGTTCTTGTCTTCCATTAGTTTTAACGCTTTTGTAAATAGGGCTCTTGTTTTGAAGTTTTGTTAGTAGCACAATGGAGGGTCTCTGCAAATGTCGGCATGAAATGTGTTTTCCACAAGTTTTATCATGACCACATGTTGATATTCTACTTGGTCACTTTCTTGCTTAAAAGTTTGTCAGAACTTCCAGAGATTCAGAATGCATCTTGGGAAACTTTGGAAGTATATATATATATATATATATATAAATATATACAGTGTATATATAGTAGGGGAAGTTACAGGTCTGTGAGAGCCAGAAATCTTGCTTGCTTGTAGGTGATCAAATACTTATTTTACCGAGGGATTTACCAATTAATTCATTAAAAATCCCACAATGTGATTTTCTGGATTTAATTTTTCTCATTTGGTTTCTCATAGTTGAGGTATAGCTATGATGAAAATTACAGGCCTCTCTCATCTTTTTAAGTGGGAGTACTTTCACAATTGTTGGCTGACTAAATACTTTTTTGCCCCACTGTAAGTATCAGTGGGAACAGACACCATACTAATCATATTGATAGTATATAGTAGACAGTATATACTCATTGAGTGTGTAGTGTTGTCGTGTAAGATTCCCCTCCTCTCATATCCTCAGCCTTTTTATCCACTTCCGTCTCCACCTTGCTCCTGGTTTGCATCAGGTGTTCCGCTGAGAGAAAAGGAGGAGGAATCACCAGCTGTAACGGGATCGTTTAAGGCAGCTGCAGTTGAACGCCTTGAAATTCACTGGGAGTGTGAGCAGAAAAGGCTTTTTATTATTATTACTACTACGCCTTAAAAACCTCTCCTCGCCCTCCCAACCGTCACTTTCCCTGAAACATTTAAGCACTTTATTGGTTTACCATTCACACCTGTGCACACTGCGTTTTCTGCCTGGATTTTCAGTGTCATTAACCTGGACATGACGGCCCCTCTGACTGACCCCAGGCCAGTCATTTTCTCATTACCTACCAGCTTGACTTCATCGTCCTCCTGCTGTTCAACTTGTCCCCGTTTGATCCCTTGAGTCTGGCCTGCATACATCTATATAACAACTAAATCACGATTTGGGATTGAAGACCTTTCAACTGTCTTTGACCTCTTAAGACTAAAGAGACCCTTGGTGTCAGTGAAGTTTTTAGATGTAATTAATTGGATAAGCAAGTTCCACAGACAGGGATGCTGTTGTCTCATTACTGCTGCTGCAAAGTTTAATGACTTTTTTCACTTTAAATTTCATAGATGAGATTAAAAGGATGTTCTAGATAAACGGGAGCATGTGAAAACAGACTTTTAAAGATGTTTTTCACCAAACCTTAAAGGTGTTTTCTATAGTTTTTTTTTAGAAATTGATTAAAACATTGAACCTGATGTTCAGATCTGTGTGTTTATGTGACGTATCAGTGGATGTTGAATTAGAAGTCCTGGTTATTAGTGTTAAATTTGTCCCCTTGAAACTTTCTTCATAGTTTCCGTCGACTACATTTTTGACTAATTAAGAAAACACATGTGGATGGAAACTACTGTATATCACGGCAATATTGATATTTTTGTCGACTTATTAAAAATGTAGCTATAATTTTGTCACATGGGATGAAATCCAATCAGAATTCAAGGGATCATGTGGTGTTATTTGATCGTTGATCACATGAAATCTGTCTGTGTGCTTTTATAAACATTGATACCATCCTATCCCAGGCTGATCAATGGTAATTGAATCTTTAAAAAAAGCATAAACTCTGATTCTTTGTATTTTAGTCGACTATGTCTGTAACAGATGCAGTCCACTAAAATCTAATATAATTGACTAAAACTAGATTATAACTGAAATAGTCCTTGTGACTAAATTTGGACTAAAACTATATCAAAATGAACACTGGTCCTGATCAGATATTGATATTGGTCCAATATTGGCAACAAACCCAAAGAAAGAGGATCAGATTAAATCAGCCTGTATCTAAAATCTTCTATATAAAATGTATCATTTTAAATGATTATTTTTGCAGGTTCTTATCTTTTATTTTAATTAAAAGTAGAATAGTCTTATGTTTAAGATTAAAATGTATATAACTACTCATCTGGTTAAAGATAAGAGCCAGTTTTTGTCATATTTACTGTTGTCTTGTTGACATTTGTTCTTTGAGTAATATCATTTTATCAAACCATTTGTTTTTTTAAGATTCCAAACTACAACATGGTTATATCGTATCGATCAATAGTGGCCAATACACAAGGCGGCAGTATCAGCATTGTATCGAGGGGTGTCACGATACAACTTTCTCATTTCCGATATGATACCGATATTGCAGCCTGGCATATCGGCCGATACTGATATTGATCCGATATCAGCATGAATCATACATACTTTTTTAATTTTTTTTATTTCATTTTTTCTCTCTCTCTCTGTCTCTCTTTTCTTTAATAAAAAAGTAATAATTACTTATTTTGTCGTGTGGAATGTTAGAAAAGGCTTGATCAAGTGATGTTAACAACAGTAGCTATGAGAAAAACTGACCCATTTATTATTAACCAGTTGGTTACATCATTTTTAACCTTCAACATCATATCTACAGTATTCTACAATTGAATAAAATGAATGAAAAAATGAATTAAAAAGCAAAAAAATAAAATAAACAGAAAATCCGGAAAATTGTATCCGATATTTGTTTTCAGGCTAATCTCGTACCGATATCCGATATTGATATCTGATTGGGACATCCCTAATTGTATCGGAAGTGAAAAAACGTTGTAATGAGACATTCCTAATTTGGTGCACAGATACACTATGCATAGGTGACCTTAAAAGTAACTTATTTCAATGATGTCAAAAATTGTGCTGGAAGTGGAGCCCTATTTTATTTTTTATTTTTTTTGTGAAATACTGGTTTCGAATGAAAATACCAAACTAAATTATTAGTTCTCAGGCATGTTTTTACAAGCTTCATTTGTTTATTCCCCTCAAAACAACTTTTTACAGTATTAATTCTGTGTTCAACTCCTGGCGGCTGCTGTTGTGAGTACAATATGCATATTTTGCATAATGAGTTTGAAACTTTATTGCTTTTTACCGGGGTACCCAGTTTCCTCCCACAGTCCATGTCATGTATCTTTATAAATTCATAGGCGTTTCTGGCTATAGGCGAACTATTGACTGGTAGACCCAACCTTAGGGTCCATGAAAATAGTTTAAACTTTAAAATTGTCTTTTTTTTATTCACAGTACCTTCTCAGAAATCCTCCAAATGACTTCTGGGTGAACGGACTTCATCAGTATATATACGCACACACAGAAACTAGATCAGTTGTGTATTCTTGCTGAAAATGAGCCCAAACTGGAGACGATCCCGGGACTTGTTTATTACTAAGACACATTACAAAGTATAAGGATGAGTTGCTGATTTTTTATTTATTTTTTCTCCACTCATCTCATTTCACAATCGCTCGCGGGGAATTTGCTGCCAAAATGTTTGACTCAAGTTGCATTTTTTAACATTAATTGAACTTTCACTTCATTACACTAATGTTGCTCGGTAAACAACAGATGGGATTTGAGGAAAATTGGTTTCTCAAAGGGTTTCACTGTACACAAATACAGGGGGAAAAAACCCCAGCCTCGTCCCTGCTTCTGCTTTGTTTATGACTCCGTCTGGAAAAGCAATAAGTAGAAAATGTCTGAGGACTCGTTATTTGTTTCACCCGGAAAAAAAAAACCGGAGGATTCAGATCAGCAGCAGAACAAAGGAGAAGCAACAGAATGTGGAGAAGTTTGTCTTTTTTTTTTTTTGTTCATTGGAAAAGGAGATCTGTCAGTTTTGAATTATTGTAATGTGCTCCCAAAGCCTCATTTACACCCCCATGCATCAGAAGACATGGTTTTATTCCCAATGAAAACACTCTGAAAGCTTTCTATATACAAGTAAAACGCCTCCTTCCATATGATCATATGATCATCTGTGACGCTAGTTCATGCCAGAGGTGAAAGAACCAGATTACAAGTACTCACGTTACTTGCTTTTATGGGTACTTGTACTATTTGTATATTTCATTTTTTGTAGTTTCACAATGTCTGTTGAAACAGTAAATAATAATCTACTCAGTAACAGTTGGGTGGAGAAATGTAACAAAACGTACTTAAGTAAAATGACTGATTTAGAAATATACTCAAAAAAGTACAACTCAAGTACAGTAACGTGAGTACTTGTAATCAGTTCACCTCTATATAGCAGTACTCTTTACACCTCTGCCTGTCTGGCTTCCAGATCAACTCTTTTCTGAGCTTTTTCTTGTCTACCTTTCTCCATTACTCATCACATTTCTCTATTCTTGAGCCACACTTCCCGATCCTTATCTTCCTACACTCCCGTCACCTCTCTTCCCCTTCTCGGCTCTGCAGCGGCAGACGCATCGCTGCAGTGACAGCTACCTGCTCATTTATTCTCCCTTCCTTCACAATAAAGAGTGCAGAGGCCAGTTACGTGGGATACGACACTGCAGATAAATAGGACTGCAGCTTGTCAATCGGCCCAGTCTAATGCATCCCACCTGATGTTTATCTACCCATCTACATGTCGATAGAATCTGTGTTTCATCTGCTCAGCTGTCAGCTAAAGCTTTTATGTGACTCCGGACATTCGTTCTTTTCTATTTCTATATTCAAACTGTCAAAACAGACGGGCGTCAGTGTCTTAATGAAGCTGTCAGAGGCGTCTTCCGTAATCAAAACAGATCTAACCGTGTCAACTCTGATTAGCTGAAGTCTGTTGAATAATGTCTAGAATGTGAAAACGTGATAAACTACTTTGTCCAATCAGGGTGTTGTTTTAGTTACGGATGCGAAGGGAATATACCTTCTTTCAGTCACCTCAGAGCTAAATAGTCGTTTTGTTACTTTTTGATGCTGACCATATTGTCTTTCCCTTCATTGAGTGTCTGAAGCTGATGATGAAGATGGTGATGATGATGATGGAAAGGTTAGATGATCATAAGCTGTGAATGCAACACGTACATAAAGGGCAGACACTCACATCACTAAAAATAATAGTTTTCCTTTTTAAAAGGATCCTTTTAAAATGTTTTTACAAATGTGGCCTAAAATCTTTGAAACGTACATATCAGAAGATATATGTCAAACAAAACGCATTATTTTGCACCATATTAGTTTTTTTTATTAACGTTTAAAAATGGAACTACTTTACAGTTTTCCACCATCTTGAAATCATGTGCTTGATGACATCACACAGCCCCACTGCCTGTAAACATCTCATTGTTTCCTATTGGAGTGAAACATTCAGCCTGCATTTTAGATCATTTAGTAGCTTTTTTGTTCAAAAAGAGCTGCTTTTGGCTACTCGAAATGATCAGGAAAAGTTAAAGATGAAGATCTGTGACCACAGGGGGGCGACGGTTCTAACTCTGCAATTTTCCTAGTAGACAATGAAGCAGAGAAGAAGAGCTCTGTTGGAGAGTATGCCTTTTTTTAAGGCATAGATCTTCTCATGAGTACATTTCAAATGTTTTTGGCCACATTTGCAAAAACAGTGGAGGATCCATTTAAACATAAATTTGCCACAGACCGATGGTATCATGGTTGCTTTAACAAAACAACAAGTAGGATAGGATTTCACCAACTGAACAGAAGAATGAGGCATTAAGCACAAAATGCCCAAATATCATATTTTTAGTATTTATTTATTTAATAACCCCCTCAAAAAAACAAAAAAACAAAACAACTAATTTCCAGGATAAACAATTCCATATTGCAATATAACCAATAAAAGCATTTCATGAGTCAAGATGCAGACTCTTATTGAGTCTTACCCTCTCCACCACTGAGTGTGGAGTGAAAGAATAATGCCTTAATTCTGTAAAGCGCTTTGAGTGTCTATGATAAAGCGCTGTATAAAATCCAATGCATTATTTATTAACCACAATGTGCTTATGTTAGTCTTTACCTCACCCCTCCCACCCCCCCCCCCCCCCCCCCCCACACACACACACCCTCATTCATTCACTCACTCATCCTTTCATTCATTCTGAAATTTGCCAAAGTCAGCAGAAAAAAACTTGATACCAGATGTGCAGATTGATACATAACAAGTCAAATCCCCAAGTCCTACAGTTCCAACAGAAAGAAAATGATGATAATAATTCTACCAAAGTACAACAAAACTAATACGAGAAAAGAAGGCCACGAAAACAGATGGTTTTGCATTTGAGATTCTCTTCCATTATTTCAAAGTAAATGTTGCCTTTTTTTTGACCAATCAGATTTTAAGTTGTGACACTAGCAAACAAACCACAATGTTGGGTGGTTACAAGCCAAACTTAACTAAACCCTAAATGAGTTGCTAATATATTGTGATGCTAATGTTACACATCTCAGGAAAGTTAAAGCTATAATCAACGCTAGACTCAGACTTTTGGTTCATCACTACAACTAACTTCTATCCAACCTGTAGATAGTAAACTCATGCACGTTGCTCATCGGCAATCATTGCTGTGTGTGTTTGCAGTCGATATTCTGATGCACCAAGAATTCAAGTCAAGACACTTTATCACAAGTAAAAACTTACTTTCAAGGTTCTGCATTTTTTATTCGTCTTTCTTCGCAGAGTTTAATCTGTCAGGGAGCTGTCAGCGCCTCAAATGGAGCGCAATCAACCAAAATGTTGTCTTCAGGTTTAGGTTATTTATTGTCGAGGCTACGGCCGCTGATTAGTGTGAGTAAATCTAAAGAGAGAAGATGCAGGAGCACAGTTTTTGCAGCAAAGTCATCCACGTACGCTGTGTCTGCTTTCTTTACTCTGTGTGTGTGCGTGTGTGCGTGTGTGTGTGTGTGTTGATGCAGGCTAAATCTTCTTGAAAACAGTTAAAAATAGTGCCAAAGTCCTTTGGAACTTGGTAAACTGCAAACTTCTCCTTTCCATTTCATCTGTTTAACTTGAAGAATGCGTTGCTTCATAATTTATCTCGAGCCAAGAACAACTTGGCCTCAACATTCCTCCGTGTTTCTCCGACCTCCTTCCGCTTCTCTCCATCCTCACCTCCGGACTACTTATTTGCTAATGATGTGCAGCAAACGCTTACTCTTGTGTTTTCTCTCAGCTCTCTCCTCTACCCTCTTCACCCCGGCTTTCCTTATTTCGCTCATCCCCTGGTATCCACTTCATGCTCCTCGCAACCCCATGACTCCACCTCTCCTGACCCCTCAAGGTGAAACGGAGAGGCTTTAATTGGCTGGATATCAATTAAATTCTAAAAGCACGCTAACGCTCTGGGAGGAATAAGAGGACTAGTAATCTCTGCTTTCTTTTCTTTAGGGCCTTCAGATTCCTGGACGTTCGATTAATCCTCAGACGTGGAGCTTCCTTTCAATACGTAAATCTTCTCCCCCCCCTTCCGTCTGCATCGTTCTCTTCGGTTTTCCTATCACTCTTTTCCTTATCCATCCCTGCTGCCCCTTTTAAATAGATCCCCGCGGCTGCGGCTGAGCCAGACACGGCTTCCATCATGGGACCGAGAGGAAGCTAATGCCTTTTTAATGAGGCCTCGGCCACAATGTGACACAGTAAAGTGGCAGGAATCGGTGGCTGGTGAGCCCATGGTCCACTGTATTTATCATCTAAAACCCTCGGATCCACTGCGCCAGTGGGAGGAAGAGAGATGGACAAAGAGTGGGAGGCTGTGAGAGTTAACAAAGTGCCCACAAAGCAGGTAGGAGAAGAGCAAAAAGAAAATGGATGGTGGAGCAAAGTGGAAAGCACGCAAAAGCGGAGACTGTGTGCCACAAATAAAACATCTGTATTGAATTATCTGCGTCAAACACGGGCCAAAACAAAAGAGGGAAACAAGAGTGAGAGAGAAAAATGAGTGTCGGTCTAAAAAAAAAAGGCTGCGTTGCATTTTGTACTCCCTCCTCCATCCTTTTATCATCTTTAATGGCTCGTACCTGCTTAGCATCCCTCCACAGATTGCCTTAAGTCACTGCATAATGTGAAATCATAATAATAACCATAATGTTTCGACAGTAATTAATATTTTTCTGTTTATATCGCTACCGAGCCAGACTGAAACACATTGCGTGTGGTTAGCCTGCAGTGAGAGGAACTCACATTATTATATTCCCATTTCATCCAATATTAATGCCCATTGGGCCTTGCATTATAATATGAGATAGCATGAAATAGCCTAAAGTGTCTGAATAGCAAATAAGACAGATTAGCGAGAAAAGAAAACCACCTTTTTCATTATTAATGACGATGATTGAAGGTAATGGGCAGGGCAAAGGCAAGAAATCAAAGACGTTCTGAAATATGAACTACTGAATTACCCTTAACACCATGTCACCACTTCAGTGGCTCTCAGCACCCTATACAAAGAGAATAAGCGCTAATCATACACTTGTTGTCATGATTGCCCATTGTCGCTACTTTAATCCTTTGTTTTTTCACTTCAATGTCAGCCAGGGTCAATCTTCGTTGGCCTATTAGTGTGATTCTGTTAATACCCCAACACAAGTTAAGCTTCTGTATTTTCTTCTTTCTCTTATTTATCAACATGGTTTGTTCTTTGAATCTACCTTGTAATGGGAAAATACAATGTAACAATAAATACAATGATAAGTTATTGTCTAAGGTTCAAAAATGTATTTATCTCTTTATAATAAAGACTTAAAGCCAATTTGTCCTTGAAAAATGTCATATACACCATCTTCAAATCTCTCAATCATTGAAACAATAAGAAATATCTCCTCCATTAAAACTATAACAAAACACCCAAGGCTTACAGAACAGTAAATAATAATGAAATATACACTTCAATAAATAACCTTTACAATTAAATCACCATTATTTGCTCTCTTTTAATCTCTTTCTTTCCTTGTGTGTGACAATTTCATCAGAACAAAGCATCGTCTTTAATGATCACATGTGAGTAAAATTACCGTAAATTAACCATATTAAAGCGTGCTTTAAGGAGCAACTCCTTTGCTTTCAGAAACTGACGAAATTTCTCAGATAGAGCAAATATTAGCAGTGTTGCTGTCTTAAATTAATGTGCTCCATGAGAAACCTGGACAATTTCATTAATTTGTAAACTATCCCCCAACGGCCTGGACAAGACTTGAAAAGAGGACATGTCGGTAAAATCAGACGTATGGTCACCCTATGCTCTATTGGTGAATGTTGGGAAAGAACAGGCAGAGAAGGCAGAATTTTCTACGCACTCTTACTCGCCTGCTTTAACCAATAGTCGAGAGCCTTTCCTTTCTTCTCTAAGTCCACCTTAGAGAAGTCTCTACTCCATTAAAGCGCCCCCAAGTGACGACTAGCTCATGTAACTGCATCAGAAGATGTTAGAAGCGAATCTAAGAGTTTGCTGTGAACACAAATGGAATTAATAGCTGTTCTATTTGGCCTGAGTCTAGGACTGTGTAAAAGCTGTCTTAGTAACCTAGATATGACTTTAGAAACTAAACAGGATAAAGTGGTTGTTCATAAATACATGTTGAGAGGAAAATAATAGGAACAAAAAGACAAAGAAAGTACCAGTAATAACTCAAGGCTCACCTAAGGCGAGGTTGTGAATAATGCGACGAATGAAACAGGTTTGTTTGCTCTAGAGTTTCTTTCAACTCTAACTCCAACCGAGGCCGGCTCTACGCAGGGGCAACAGGGGGCAGTGCCCCCTCAAATCAAAAATAAGTAAGTAGCGGTAAAATCCGCCGAAAAGGCTGCATGAAGACGATATAGTATCAGCTTCCTCTCATCTCTCTGTGCGTCCGCTACCAGCCCTCAGTAAACATCCACTGTTAGTGTGCACTGTTAGTATGCAAATGAGCCAAGAAGTAGCCGGACAGGGTGGTGTCAGGTTTCAGCGCGGCCACGGAGCGATGGACTTTGAAGAAGCAGCTGAGTTTTCTAAGTCACAACCAGGGCTTTAAATTAACACCCGCCAACCCGCCAACTGCGGGTAAAAATTAACTTTGGTGGGTAACATTGTAGCGTTACTAACCATTTTGGCTGGTGAAGAATGAAACAAATACCACTGCGTCTGTTTGAATCGGCAGGCTGCAGAAATGATGCGACAAGTCATTGTTGCCAGATTGCGGTGTTTTCCACCGAGAAATTTCAGGGGTTTTGTGTGTGTTTAGACTTTAAAACGTAATGTATATCTGGCAACACTGCTTGTTATACTAATCCTACATTTCCCATGAACACTTTATTGTGACGTCATACAACAAGTGGCTATGTGCTTACGTTAGCGTGATAGTTGTGGTTTGGTATTAGAAGACAAACGAAACGATGCAAAACAAACAATAGAAGCTTAAATTAAGCTGTAAAATTAGTTTGGAAAACACAGGGGAAACAAAGTGCTGGAGCATGCGTATACATATGATGCCTCCTTAACATTTCTGACTGACCCCTCATATATGCTGCCTAAAACCGGCCCTGACTCTGACAGAGTGTGGTGTTGAAATAAAAAACTAAATTTTCCTGAACGAGTGCTGACCTTCTCCTTCTCATTGCTGAAGTGTGTCGAAACAGAACTTGAATGAAAGAAAGTCACAAATTTGCCTCCAGAGTCCCATGATTCTCATTCTGATCAGCGCTGAGCCTCTGTAATGAGGATTAGAGCTCCAGGAACCTCTCTGCCGGTGTGTGTGTGTTTGTGTGTGTGTGTGTGTGTGTGTGTGTGTGTGTGTGTGTTTGCGTTTGTGTGCTTGTGCTCAGTTGGTGAGGAGAACATCAAAGTAATGATCTAAGTTGCCTGCTGATGTATACCGCCTGCTGTAAGTTTAATCAGGCACTCGTAGACTCAATAAGTTCTGCTTGTTAATTAAAACAAAGCTATTTACAGTACATTCATTTACATTTGCGATCGGGTCATGGATTTTCCAACAAGCTCGCTGATTTAACCGTGGAAAGCATCAATTTAACACAATTTGTTCGGGTGCTATAGTAGCTGTTGGGGAGTCCTCCATTCTTTTCTTTCCTAAAGATTTACAGAAAGCAGAACATTGGTTTACACAAAGACTGATGCAATCTTAATTATTTTCATATAAACATCTCATTGTCTTGAATAAGGTTAAATTTGTCGTGGTTGTAAATGTAATTTATTGTAGAATAATATTTCTATAACTGAAACTCGGAATCAAAATCCAAGACCTTGACTGGCTTGTCAGACACTTCTTAAGTAGTGAAGGGGAGGTCATTAGGAGATGAGGAACACCTGAGTGGAAACAAGAGGAAAGACTCAATCAGGAACTTTGACCGCCAGCCGGGCATGTTCCAGGCCCAGACAGCTCGAGCAGACCTGGTGTGTGTTTTTGCTTGAAATTTTATTGCCACATTGGCAAAGGCCTGCCTCAGAGCCTCCAAGCCCGTCGGTGAGAGGGGCCTTGGTCTCCATTTCCTCGTTGATGCAGGCAAGGAGAACAGGTGGATAGCTTGATGCTACCATGTGGCGGCAAGCAGACTTGCTAGTCGTGATGCGGGCTAACGTGCACCCGACCTTTGAAGGACATCAAGGGCAGTGTTGGATCCAAGCAGCCAGCTGGTGTGCTACCGCCCAGGAGCTTGAAGACTGTGGTGTGGAGACAGGCTGCCCACTTGTGTGTGAAAGCCTGAGAGAACCAACGTGCACCAGACCACAGGAGGCATCGAGGGCAGTGTTGGGCTAGAGCCGACAGCTGTGAGCTGGCGTCTGGAAGCTCGGGATCGTGGTGTGGTGTCGAGGGGAGCTGAGCAGTCCACTAGTGTAGGCGCCCCTGAGGTGGGTCAACCTGTGCCGGACCGTCAAGGATGTCGGGGGCAGCGTTGGAACCTGAGCCGTCAGCTGGTGTGCTAGCGCCCGGAGGTTCGGGATCGTGGTGTGGAGTTGAACCAAAGACAGCGTCGACCAAGCGGAGGCAAGATAAGCGCTGAATGTTTTTGACCTGGTGTGGTCCAAAAAAAAAGCAAGTGCGTTCAAAATCCTATCAGCGTTTGTCGACGGAGGCTAAAAAAGATCCGCCTGCGGACAGTTGAGCTGGTAGGAAAGACGCAAGATACACTTAAGAGTGAGAAGATGTATTTGAATGATGTCATCCCTGGTGGATGGACACATTTCACCAGCCAATCATGATTGGCAGATTAAGAAAAATGCTTCTGAGGGCTGCAGATAGTGTGCATCTCATAGTGAGACATTTCACAAGATATGAAATAGAACACAAGGAAATAAAACATAATTTTAACAAATGTATTCTTTATGACCTGGCAGCAAATATTCAACAAACCAGCATGGGTCCATGGCCTGGTGATTGGGGATGACTTCACTGCCTAACAACTGAGCACCCCAAAACTTGCGCAAAAAGAATAAGAAATCTAGATTAACAATTATAACGTATTACTCTTCTGATTAAAGAGAGTATTAATAGTAATAAAAATACTTAATGATGATAAAGTATTCCTATTCGTGGAGCAGCTTTCACACATTTCACCCCTTCTCTTTTGACTCTGTCGTCAGTCAGAATCAGTTTCTGGAAGACCAGAATCAAAAATATTAGGGATGTTTGATTATAGCCGATAATGTACAACACTAAAGTTATTGTTTCTGATATTAACAGATACCGATACATATTGTATATTGACCCCCTCTCCCCCATCCAAATATACATGAAAATAACGGGTTAGGCCTAGTTTTAATGTCACTCACTGGATTTATTTCACAAATGAACATCAAAATAAGATTACTTATTCCAGTTTAGTAAAGGAAAAAGTGCCATATTCGTTTTCAATGTTTCCTCAAATAAAGCACATTGGTTTTTCAATATCAGTGGAAAAACCAATACAGATATGGATCAATACTACATTTTATGCCTAATATTGGTCGATAATATTGCCTATCTCTAAAAATACTCATCTCAGGCTCTGAAACCGACCAATTTCAATGTGGAGGAGGATTCCTCTCCATGCTGAATTGAGGCAGTGATGAATTAAACGCCTTTCCAGTCATTAATTAGACCCCTCTTTGTCTCCCACTGGAAAGGCCTTCCTGTCTTCATCCTGCCCCCCCTCGGAGACACCCAGCAGGGGATGCACATCTACCCTAGTCCCTCCCCATTTGCCAACCTCTTCCTCCTCATCCCCCTGACAGGTGATCATTCCACCCCAACGTCATTTGGAAACTTGAGTTTCAGGGTTTTCAAACAAAGAGAAAAACAGCCAGTGCAGTAGCACGCAGAGAAAAAGGCAAAACCATGAGGCGGATTTGAAGTAGACTCAGTGAATATCAGTGAAATCCGCTCTTTGTAATCTCCCCCATCGCTCCCCTCTATCTCAGCTTGCTCCCACAGACTGAACACAACGGCCTGTCTTTAACAAGGTGCCTGTCCTTGGGAGATTTTTCTCATCATCAATCAACTGCAGCCAGGGAGTTATATGGGGCAGGGAGCGGGCGAGGGAGATTGAGAGTGTGAGAGAAAGACAAGGGTAGCTGGAGAGATTGAGAGAATGGGAGGAAGAGGAGGAGGCACAGCGAGGAAGAGGAGAGGAGGGAGAAATTGAGATAATTAAAAGCTGGAGGAGGCAGTGATTGAGATGATGGAATGCACTTCCTAAAAGACTCAGCTGTGCCTCGTTTTCTAATGTCATAAAGCACAGACAACTGGGTCATGAAAGATTAAACAGTCACTGTGCGCTGGGCAGCGAGGCAGCGACATGTTGTGTTAAAACACAGCGGCCCGTCAAGGCCGAGAGGACTGTGCTCAGGCTAAAGGACTAGCTGTCCTTCTTGATTTATTGCTCTGATATAGGATTTGATCCCTAATCTTTTGTTGTTGCATCGTCTGCTCGAGCTCAACCGTCGAGGCCAACGGAAAATCCAAGTTTAATATATTTTCAGAGGTCCGTGGTCGGACGGAGTCGCTCAAATGATAACAAATGGCCACAACATTTAAAATGTCTAACAGCCAGGCCTCCATCCATCCTTACTTGCATATTAAAAGCTGCTGGAGAATACTTTTTAATAGATTAAAAAAAAAAAAAAAAATCGGAAATTATTTGCTTGGAAAAATAGTAAAATGTAAAAATGTCGCTCAAAATTTGTTTCGATTTTTGTTTTTGACATTGTCGAAAAAGTCCTATAGACGGATGCATGGAAGTGTTTTTATTTCATTCTTACGATGATCTATAGCTTTACTTGTAACGCTTTACTTGAAGTTTTATACATAAGGCTGACATTACGCTGTCATTATCTGTCATTAGCATGAATAAGGAGTCATACACGCTGTCATTAACTGTTGTTCGCTAAATTATGACACCTTTGGAGCTATATTGGCATTTTTTGGGATAGGTGGCGGGATCTCGTGGGGTTAAGGTTAGGGGCTAGGGTTAGGTGAATTGGTTATGGGACTCGATGAAGACCCCTGAATGATCCTAGGACCAATCCAGTTTGGAATAGGGAATCGCACGGGTCATCGCATGTGACTCTGGTTTCTCCATACTGTGCACATTCATCAAAAAAGTTTGTGAAAGTATATCAGTACGCAATATGTGCAGTGTGTGTATTATGTCCAGAGGCCAGTAGTGGGTTGACTGACTGCAGTCGGCCACCAGCGCCTGGTTGACAAGCACTGGAGAAGGACTATGTGGAGGTTGAATGGCAATGAGCATGGGGTGAGTGTGGTTGGGGTATGGTTAGGTTTAGGATTAGAAGGGTTAGGGTAATGAATGACACTTAATACAGCCTTCACGACACCCATTCATGCTTATGACAGGTGTCATGTCATAATAACAACAGTGTATGTCAGCCTTCATGTACAAAACTTCAAGTAAAGTGTTACCGCTTTGTTGGAGGCCCAATGCAAGATGCTGTTTGAGGGCCCCGTGGTTGTCAAACTACATTCTTCATTCATGAAATGGTCAAAACACTACAATTTAATACACTTATAAGCTACAGTAATGGCAACCTCTTATTGGATTCAAACATCTTAAAGGAAGGGTAGGCGATTTTCTAAAGCCAGCGTGATTTTGAATGTAGCCTCCCCGATGGCTCCACCTTTACCCCCTCCCCCCTCCCCCTTGTGATCCGTCTCACTCACATGCATGCGCACAGCTGCTGCAGAAGAGGAGCTCAGCTCATGGCTTGTATTGTGTATAAACTTTGTTTCATTCAGCAGTAAGTAAACAAAATTTATCATTGTGTATGTTAAAAAATGTGACCAAAAACATTGTTTTAACTCTGTCAGCGATGACACGCTTTCAGTGTGATCTCGTGCATGCGAGGGGTCGAGAACGAGCAGGGAGACAGGGAGACGTGATTTGTTTAAAAAAAAAAAAAACGTTTTTTTTTTCCATTGTTCGAAGTTATTACAGATTTACAGCTGCTACAGATGACGGATTTTCTTCATTCCTGTTTCAGAGCACATTTCTGTCAGGAAAAGAATACAATTTCAACCAAAAACTTTAAAAATGTATCTGGAGGAAATCGCCTACCCGAGCTTTAACGAGGGTAAATCTCTTTTTAGAGCTCCAATAGGACTCAGCTTTGGACACCCCTCGTGGCTCATGGGACTATATAATGAATTTGCATCGTTCGCATGAAGGCAGAAGGAGGAAGCAAAAGTCGATATTTCTCCCTCTCTCTCTCTCTCTCTCTCTCTCTCTCTCTCTCTCTCTCTCTCTCAAACACACACCTTTATATTTGTTATGATGCTGAGTAATGCATCAGCCCCTCCCTCCTGTGGAAACACAAACATGTATATATCTTCAGTATTCTGTCTGATTTTCTGTCTTGGCTCAGCCATGTTTATTCAATCCTGAACTTAAAGCAAGCCGTGTGGTGCTTCTCATCTCTCCATCTGTTGGTGACTCTAGCATTTGCCAACCAGCTCGGGCTGGGGTCCCAAACATGTGACTTACTGGGAACACAGTGGTGGTGCAGATCTGAAAGCTCTCTGATCTGTGTGGTCTTATAGAGGAACGACCCCTCCATAGAGATCAGTTGATAAGTCTTCTCCACACCCAAGAAGTGGATATACTGTACTTGCAGCTACTGTGCTTGCACCTTTTTTTTTTTAACCACAGAGATGCTTCAGGCGCTGAAAAACTGATGAAATTTCATGCCAACTCTCAGAATATGCGTCCATGGGCCGGTCACTGCAAACAGAGCATGTCACGCCTCAGGCAGCGCCTCCGACGAGTTCATTGTCATGTCACTTCAGTCTAATAGCAAATGTAATTAGATTAGGGAAGGCTATATGTAAAAATAAAAGTCCCTGGTGTATCTCTACACTTTTTGCCTCATTAGATTGAATGTATTTGAAGGAAACATCAATCGCAGCCACAAACGTGTTGCTGCGTCCTCTCCTCTCCTCTCGCCGCAGGGGGAAGGACACTGAATAGAAACTTCATTTCTGGTTTCCTTCACCGAGATTCACAAGGTAAGCGTTCAAAGAGTTTAGCCTGTGTTTCTAAAAGTTTCCAGGCAAGGTTGTATGTCATCAGATGGAGAGATTTTGATTGGTTAACAAGACATTTCTCTCGCCTTATTTGAAGCAGCCACTTTGTTTGGAGACGGACCAGAGAAAACACACAGGAGAGTGAAGAAAAGAGGGCAAATAACAGCGTATTTTGATAAAAAAATGTCTGAGTTTTTAAAGCTTACAGAGGATATTGACTGACTTACCCACGATCAGAGGTTCTCAGCTTGTGGATCAAGACCCAAAATAGGATCACGGATCCTTTTTCAGTGAGTCACAGGAAGAAAAAAACAAAACACTTACTCTTACTCTCAAAAATCCAGTTTTTCATTTTATTTTATATACTGAAATACATTTTTCTTTGTAAAATGTACTTTGTTTAACTTAATTGAAAGTTACTGTTTAAAACTCTTTAGTTAATTGCTTCTTTGCATCAAAAGTCCTGATCTTAAAATAAAAGGTAAAAACCGTATAATATGGGACCAAAAGACATTGTAAAGGTAATAAATGAAACTGAAATAGCAGAAAAATCAATATAAGACCCTCAAATCCTGATTGATTGACAGAGTGGAGCCAATATACCACCCACAGAATATCCAACATGTCAAGACAAGGTTAAATTCATGGCTCAACACAAATCTTAGTCCCACAAACGCCCCCCTGTGACCTGTCTAAACTTGGGCATCAGATGGCTGAAAGCAAACAAACTCAGTTCTGTGTCGACGTCTAGGCTTTGTGTCTTCACAGCAACATCTATTTATTTACAAAATTTAGTGTGTTACAGTTTGGAAGCAAAACTTAGTCCCCAAATGTACTCTTGGAGCAAAAAAAAAAAAAAGCAAAGCCAAGAAAACATTTTCTGTAAGAAAAAATGATCAAATGATGTGCCTCTGTTGGTCCTATCCATTATCCAATGGCTTTGCTTTGTGCTCAAATTATTCTAATTAGCACCTTATACAAAAACTTCATTCATGTGAGACCAGTAAATCTAGGCTGATTCTACGTCTGATTCAAATAAATTGGTTCAAAACAACCAGGAAAACTTAAGTCTTTCATTTTTGAATTTGAAAATGATCTCAAATTTTCACCTGACTGCTGCTGGAAAGGATTTGTCCTTTGTTTGTGTTCTCTTTGTGTGATTGTCAAGCCACTATTCCAGTAATGTGGTAATTATATGCTAACAACTGAGCGACCAGAACAAACCAAAAGGGAAAAAATGGAAAATAGGTATAATTTGTGATATGTGATTACAGAATCTCTCCTGGTCACACTGCCCTACGCAGGCCAGATACCAAGGTGTCTTCTCAGCGACTCTGTCATTGTTATGCATACCCCCAATTTCCACTGGATAAGGGTTTGCTGCGTTACGTCTCCGCCACTGCACCGGAGCTGATAGGTTTCCACTTTAGTCTATATGTACATGTCCATCTCCGTCCCAGCTACGAAAGTCCGGAGCCCTCCGGCAGAGATACGCAGGACTACTCGGTAAACATAATAAACATTAAAACATCCGGTCACTTTTCAAAATAAAACACTTCATATCATATTTCATCATATTGTCTCTTCTCTGTTGGCTATAGCTAAAAAATGTGGCTCGGACAACAACAACAAAAGGTAAACTTTATATTTGAATACCTTAAAACATGTAACAAAAAAAAGCTGTGAAACTAAATAATGTAATATACATATGTCTGAAAAGTGTCTGTGTGTTTCCCTGTCACCCCTGTATCATTATTTATTTATCTTTATTCATTTGTTTCCTCTCCTTTCTCTATCTTTTAATTTTATTTCTAATGATCTATTTCCATGTATCTGTACTTGTTTGTGAATATTTCTGCACTTTATTATTGTATATGTCATTGTGATTCACTATTTTAAAAAAAGCTTCCTTTAACTGCGTTCTCGCGCGATCATGTAAATATCGCGAGACCTCCTTGGTCTCGTGACGTCAACTGGAATGCCCCGTGGTGCACTCAAAACGCACCCGGTGGGGATTGCCGGACAGCGGAACAAAACCGGATCGGAGCGGTGGCACAGCGGAGTGGAGACCCTGGGTGAATGCTATCAGCAGCATACAAAACCCTGAGGATGCAGAACGACTACAGATTCAATGGGACACACACACATGGAAATGTCTGAATCCCAGACCGGTCTGCCTCAAAAAAACCCCTTTGACCAAATGTGTCCACATCTGACCAGTAAACCCTACAACTTGACTCCGTCTCATTCCATTCAAAACCGCCACAACAATTTGAATAAATTAAAGGACATGGATTACACGAAAGCTGTCAATACAGAACACGACGATGCGTGAGTTGGGATTTGCTTTTTGAAATTTCCAGCAGGATACAGTTGAGTTGATGGTTTTTCCTTAAGGATTTATTTTCTTCCATGTTTGATGTGCTGTGTGTTCCTGTGTGTTTTCCACTGGAGCTCCCTGTCATACATGAAAGCCTCTGACGGTCTCTGTATCTACTCCATGTTTTTCTCCGATGGCAAAGACACCCGGATCGATCGTCTCCGTCTTTGTGCTTGGTGTCGCTCGGTGATTGATGGCGCGGAAGTGATTTATTTGTCACGTCCACAAAATAGGAAGGGAGGAAAAACTCTTTTGTTCAATGCTTTTTCATTTTGTTCACCTTTGTCCACGGGATGGTTGACTTCCCTGATCTGTTTTTTAGTGACTTGTCAGTAGCCAGTGAAGATGCACACCTTGGGATGACATTCCTGACAAACTGACTGAAAGCAGTCATGGGTGGACACACATCATCCAGGTTATTTACTTTCTGCAAACAGTGACTTCATGTAATCTAAAGTACATATAAAGTGCTACTTTTAAATTCTAGGAAAATGGCCCTGACAAACAATTACTACAGTTGACTACAGATACCTTTTAAATCTGTGCCGCCGATTATCACTATCGCCACTTTAATCATAGATAAAGACATAGTATAGGCCTCATAAATCAATAAATTGAAGGTATTTCATCCACAAAACGAGATAACTTACTCTGAAATATATGTTGAAGGTTGAAATAGTTTTTGATACCATCACAAAAAATGGGTTTGTTGACCAATGGCCATGTAACTTCAACTTCGGGAAAGTTTTGCGCATTAGAACAATGCAAAAGTTGTTGCAGAGGTGGAAAGGTTTCACAACAGATTTGACAAGAAAGTGAGGCGGCATAGTTCAAATGAGCGTCGTCTGTTTTCCTGGTTTTGCCTGAATGAAATTCACCATACGAGGTTAGACCGCCATGTTCGAAAGTTACATTTCAGATATTTAAGAAATGTTTTTTTGGTTTTGTTGAATTCGTACCAGGATTTCTTGAGTTGAGACATGAAGGCAGTACTTCAGGTTCTGGTTGGTTTATTGTGTTTTCTGTGATGTGACGTCACAGTACATTGTGGACGTGTTTGGGTGTTTTTGCGGGAAGCCACAAAATCAACATCCGCCATTGGCACAGCTTCCAATCTGTGAAAACACCACAAATGTGTTGGGAAGTAATTTTTACCATGTGTGTTTGGGGGCACACAAGCATCAGTAGTAGATGAGAACAAAGGTTTTGATTAATTACAAGTAGGGCTGGGCGATATATCAAGATTTAAGATATATCAAGTTTTCTATTTGGTGATAAAGAAAATTACAATATTGCCTATATATAGATATATTTTATAGATTATATTGTTTTAAAATGCTTGTTTTAGGAGTCGGTGTTTTCTCTACTTCTCAGAACAACCTGAAGAAGCACAGTTGAATCGATTACTGAGTGCATCCACTACAGCAGTGATTCTCAACTGGTGGGTCAGGACCCAAAAGTGGGCTGCGGATCTGTACTGGGTGGGTTGCAGAAAGCTGGCCAAAAAAAAAATAAATGTCTGTCATGTGTGACTTGTCTTTTATTTTGAAAGAAACTTTTCTTTTGACAGACATGCTGTGAAAAGCATGTTGCACAGCAAAATATATAGATTTATGTTTTAAATAAGTTTATATATGCGTGTTTTCAACAGCTATCTTTGAAAAAACTAAATTTGGTTAGTTAAATTAAAAATAAAAATAAATGTGGGTCGCGATTTGATGACCGAGGCAAAATGTGGGTACCAGGGTGAGACGAGTTGAGAACCCCTACAATACAGTGCTCACTCACACATGCTGTCTGTTACAGGAAAAAAAAAAACAAAAGTGGCACATTTTGTGTAACTGTTTGTTAATAAATGTGTCTATGTGGCATTTTGCATCAGCAAATTTAACCTAGAATTGTCCTAATTAATATCATTGAGATTTATATTATAATTATATTGTTTTGGTCCTTATCGCCCGCTAGTTACAGGTACGGTTTAAAAAAAAATATATAGTTAGGAAACATTGCTGGTAGCTTTAAATATCAGTATTTATTACAGTCTAGTTTCATATATTGATTAGCTCATTTTAACATCATGTTCCATTTTTTTTCAACTTTATCACTGGACTTAATGAAAACAGTTCTGAATTATTTTAGGTTTAATTTTTAGTTTAGGTTCTCTCGTCTTTGTTTGTTAGTCTGTGTCTAATTTTAGTCAGAGGAAAAATTATTTTCTTAAATATTAGTTGATAAAAATCAACACTGCTGCACTGTAAATGAAACTGTAATTTTTTCCAACAAATATGTAATCAATGGTTTGGTTTTGGTGGTACAGACACAGTTGACTTATAAAAGGGCGTTCACAAAGTGAAAAGTGGTCATACAGTCATATCAATGTATATTCGCACAAGCAGGTCTTTATTTGCGATAATGCAGAAGTGGCTCCGCTTCCTGTTAGAGATTATGGATGAATACATTCAATATCTGTGGATGTGATCAATGATCCAGTTCACAAACGATGCCTTTCGGGCCCCTGTGATGGGATACGGTTTCTTCTGCGACTGTGTTTATGACATAATGTGGAATGATGCGCTGTGATTCAATAGAGCGTAGAGATTCATTTTAATTCTGCACTATTTTCATTTTGGATGCAAGCGGAAGGAATAAAGTAGGCATAAATCAACACAATGAGGCGGAGCAGGGAAGAAAGTCTTGTGCGTGCCGTCTGTGGTGTCATTTATTATGATGTTTCTCAGCCGATGGAGGAAAGCGTCCTGTTATAGGACAGTCCGAGTTTCAGGAGCAGATGAGATTGTTTTCCTCTCAATCACTTCCATCTGAGATACTGACAGCTCATCCTCTTTATCTGGAAGTAGTTTTTCATGGCTTTGGACCAATCATAAAAGTCTGAGGGCTCCTTCCACACACAGGACCGTGCGCTCCCTGTAGCTGATTTTGAGAGCGTAATTTTCAGCCCTCCAAAGTATTTTTTCTGCAGTGCATCGAACAAGCAGGACACAATGCGTGTCACTTTTCCCCGGAGACGGTCCGGCTGCAGAGACACTTTGTCTTCTTCACTTTCTCCAGTTGCTCTGCGGCATTGTGGGAGTTTACTCGTTTTACACGGCGCGCCGGGTAGAAATGTCGATGCTTGTTAAAGCCAGCGACACCTTTTCTTTTCCACTTTCTGCTGCAGCGTCAGCAGCAGCATTAGTTTTCTCCACTTATTATGAATCACAAATACAGACTGTCAGTGGGGCCTTTTTTCTTCTAAAGTTCTGTTCTTCATCACTTTATGACCTCAGCTGGAGATGGTCTAAATTTGAAGGTTCACTTTCTGAAAATAACATTTGGATTGGGATAAAGGTATTTTAGGGCAGTAGACTTGGAAATCAGGAAAAATTAGCATTTGCTTAAAAAAAATGCTAGTGAGAATGCTGCTGAAAGGAATGCAAATGTTGAAAAAGCTAAAAGTCATCCACTCTTCCATCCATTTTTTCACCCACATGATACTTTTTTCAGGGTCCAAAGGAGGCTAAAAGTCAAAGATGTTAAAAAGTATTGAACAGAATAAAAATTGAGAACTATAAAAAGGAATAAATAGTAAAACAAAGTGAATGAATGAGTTGAAAAAGCCGTAGAAATGTCAGGGTAGTGGTGTTTAAAATGACCTGGACTTTCATCACCTCACACAGATGAATAGATTTATTAACATAATCAATAACCCTGATACTTGTAAAGCTACAAGTTTGATCAAGGTTCTCTGTTTCTCAGCAGACTGCTCCGCACACAAAAGACATGCTACTGTTTTTCTTCTGGTGCTTTTCCACCTCCAGCTCAGAGTCCAGGGATGGGGTACGACACCCCCCCACCCACTTCACCATTTCCTAACCTTGTGATATCCAACAGCATGACATCCTGGGCCTTTGTTCTCCTTTGATTCCTGTTCCAAGAATCATTGTCTGCGTCCGAATAGTCCCTCCTATCTCCTTTCCTATCTCCTTTCTTATCCACTGTTCCTTCACCCTCGGATATGTTTAAGTGGCGGCCATGATAAAGAGCGTCCGAGTTCTCTTTAAGCTCAGGAAAAGAGCCTCAATGCTTCCTTTTTTACTTCCTTTAGCCTTGGAAACACTGATGCATCCTTTACCAAAGGAGACGAGAAAATGCTGACCCACAATTCCTTGATCGTATCAATGCAAAATATGCCTTGAACAACTTTAAATAAATAATTTAAAGCCATTGTCTTCACCTCTCTGTCGACCCCCTGTGTGTGTGTGTGTGTGTGTGTGTGTGTGTGTTACACATTTACCAAGTCTAGTCCCCCAATAATGATTCTACACAAGCATTCAGGTGTAGAGAATCTGACAGAACCAACCCAGTACAAGCCCAACATGATCATGTGAACCAGGATAGACCGTACATTTCTGCACCTCATCATAATTAACAGACAGATAAATACAAACTGTAGCATGGAGTTTTTTTTGTTTTTGTTTGCTCTTTTCTTTTGCAGCATAAAAAGACGTTATCAAATATTAATGTTTTCAAGTGCCTCTCTGTGATTGACTGGGAAAGCCATGATGTTTGCATTTTTGTTTCCACTCAATAATACTGGAGTTACTTTGAAGCATGCAGGCGAAACACACATTATCACAAATAGTAAATCCATTAATCGATCAGCAACGGTCTGATAGTGTGGATGGATCAGAGAAACATCTGCATTAAGACACAACATCAGCAACAGATCCTTCAATTGCTCCAGTGTGGAAGGCAATTTAAAATGTGCAACGTTTAGAGACCAAGTGAGTGTTTTTCTTGCTCGAATTGTTTCATGTTGTTTGTGTAAAACTCCAGCTCACATCTTTAGTTTCTCCCCACAGTCCCTGGAATGAACTCTAAACTTGTGCCTCGGTCCGTGAACGATTTACAAACACCAGCCACCGTGTTTTATTTCTCTGAGTGATTTAAAAAAATCTACTTATGAACAGCGCATTGGAGCAGTGCTGTGTATTTGTTAGTCCTGAGCTGGACTTGGTTGGTTTTATGTTGTCCTAATTCTGTGTTTTATTGTGAGTTGTGGATCTATTTGATTTATAGTTTGTCGTTGCACCCTTATGGCAGTTGACCAAGTCTCACTCACAAAATTGATTAGATTTCAAGAAATATTTGGTAAAATAAAGGAAAATTAAGTTCAAACCAAAGAAGGTGAACGTTTTGGAAATAATATTTTTGTACAATCTGTGCAATCTTTACCATATATGCTGTGGTAATGTGGCCAAAAAAACTCTAAGGAAGTTTATTTATTTTTATTTACTATTTTTTTCCATTTTCCATCTTTTCTCTCAATTTTATTATATCTATTTTGTATATACAGTATATATATATATATATGTATATATGTATGTATGTATATAAATATGTATATGTATATGTATGTATATGTATATATATATATGTATATATATATTTGGGGCGCGATATTACATTGCACGATTCTTTCTTTCGATTCAAAATGCATCCATGTCATTTTTTTTTTATACCAGGGAAGTCTTTTTCACTGAAGTGCGCTGAAAAATGGGCATGTTGACCAGCTTGTGTTTTTTTCAATAAAATCTAAATTAAATGCAGAAAGTTAGTACTTTCTTTTGTTGTTCTAGGCTTAAATACCTCAGTCATGTTGCACTAAAGTCAAAGTTAGTTTAAAAACCACAGGCAGACTGTATGTTATTTTTTATTTTAAGTTGTTGACACATGGCATGTTAAAGCCAATGTTTTGAGTGTAAAATGTCAATAAAATATATTCATACATAATGTTCGCATGAAGGTGTACACATTTACAGATTAGTTGTTTCTTAAGTCATATATATATATATATATAACATTGCAATAATTGCCTTATACTATAATATATCGGGATATATTGTATCGTATCCTAAGTATCGAGATACAAATCGTATCGTCAGATGCCAAGCGCCGCAATACACACCCTTAGTATATAGTATATGTACATATATATAATGTATAACAATGAATACATATTTATATATTGTTCCTCTACATATTTGACTATTATTAACTTGTTATTGTCTCCCCCTCACCCTTTAATAGCACAACACCATTATTATAATTATTGTAATATCACACACACACACACACACACACACACACACACACACACACACACACACACACACACACACACACACACACACACACACACACACACACACACACTTACTGTATCATAATGTATAAGATTTGTAAAAACTGTCTATGGTGTTTTTTCTGTAACTGTCTCTGTCTTTGTGTTGTATGTAGCAAAAAAAACAAACAAAAAAAACAGAATTACTATAATTCTTTGATTATTTAATTAGGAAAAAAATGGCAATAATTGTGCTGAGGGCAGGATGTATTTGCACATTATCTATAGAGGGCGCTATTTCCCTATATAAACTCTGGTTGGCCACACACACACACACACACACACACCCCCCCTGACCTTTCGTACCCTGGGCGATGAGCAGGAGGAGGAAAAGTGAAAAGTGATGAGAATCTGGTCGTAGAGTGATGAGCGCAGGGAGAGATGGGCTCGCTGGCAGATGATTCCAGGATCGTTCTGCTCCCTCAGAATAGCTCTCCTGTTCCCAAGGTTGTCTGAAAACATTAATAAGTCATGAAGGACCCGTGTGTAAAACTCGTCTATGCTATACATCCAACACACGGTAATTAACTTGTAGTGTTACAGTCACGTGACTCTGCTGTAGCCAGGAAGTATCTGTGGTCTAATTGGATTTAATCTTCTCTGTTGTGCGTCTGTGATGTGTTCATTAGTGCGAGTGACATTCAGGTGAACGATCCCGTCTCCGAAGCTAATCCGATTTCACTCGGCTCGAGCTAATGTGTGTTCACGTGTGGCAAAGAGTGACGCGCGTGTGTAAATGTCATGTTCTCCACAGGAATAATATCACTCCAACTTTGAAGTGTGCTCTTTAGAACATGTGACGGACATATGTGAGAGAGTGACCTGCACCAGCAAGTGGTCAAATATTGATATGTAAGCTAAGCTGCTATCATGGCTGCTCAGAAACATTGTAAAAGTGGCACAAAATAAGAAGCTTCAAAGAACAGACGTCCACAGAGGGATTTATATTTACAGGGTATTTGCTGGGTACAATGTAATGTGATTACATCTTAATTTATATAGTGGTTAAAAATTGCCCACAGGTGACCAAAGAGCTTTGCAAAAGATTAAATGGCAATGCAAACAAACAGCATATTGAAAAAATAATATCAAGTGTAGGAAGATCTTAGATGACAACAAAAACACATAAAATGACTGAAGAAACCACAAGAAAAAGTCACAAATAGACAAAAAATGACAAACTGACAAAATGACTAGAAAAACAACGAAAACAAAACGAATAAAACCACAAAAAGTCACAAAATGACAAAAAACACCAAATACAATACAATACAAATATCTAATTTGAAAAATAATATCAAGTGTAGGAAACTACAAAAACAATAACAAAAACACACAAAATGACTAAAGGAAAACACCGACAAAAAGTCACAAGAAGATAAAAAACAAAAAAAACTCAGAAAACAACAAAAAAAAAAACCAACTAAAACAAAAAAAAACAAAAAACAAAAACAGACAAAAGGACTAGAAAAATAACAAAAAGTAAAACTCACTAAATTACTAAAAAAATAACCACAAAATGACAAAAAAAATGTTCCATACAAACAAATATTTAATTATTATTATTATTATTAATAAGTTAAACTTGCATTTGAAAGTTAATCTGAATGCAAACAAAAAGCACTACATAGACTACATATCCTGTCCAAAATGGCATCTCTCCATAGTTTATGCCAGAAGATAAAACATTGTTCCAGAAAGTCATTTCGACTAGGGATGTAACGATTAATCGTAAGGCAGTTAAAAATGGATTCATAGGAATCACGGTTCACAGAGATACTCTGCTATATATTCATCCTTCTCTTGTCCAGAAGTGTTGGCGGCGGGCGGAATCTGCTACTACTTTCTTTCTGGCCGCCTTCTACTCTCAAACATGTTCAGAAATGATTCCTTACCCCTTTAGCACCGAAAGAATATCTGTAATATTACGTGAATATCTGTAAAGCATAGCATCTCTTCTTCACTGCAAGAATAACTGCATGCCAACCGACCACTGGGTTATCAGCGCCCTCTGCTGGTCCAAGCAAATATCTGATGCAAATACAGTGCAATGACTGTTTTTTTTTTTTTTTTTAAGTCCAACTGTTAAGGCACAAAATACATTTTCAGTTGCACGTTTAAAAAGAAAGTTTTGCATTGTTTACTATAGAACCAGAATTTAAATTAATAGGCTTCTTCTTCATTTGTATTATTCCTTTATTTATTTCATTCAAGATTTATTTTTAGTTAAATTGCATTGTTTTGAATAGTTTATCAAGGGATTCTTTTGACAATGAAAAATAAAAGGAAAATAGTACAGTATTTTCTAGTTTTTTTCCCCAAAAATATAAAGGAATATTTTTCAGTCATCATTTGTCTACAGTCCCATTTTGTAAAATAAATTGTGAGAGAATCGTATCGTGAACCCAGTATTGTGAATCGTATCGGGAG